>NW_022611343.1:0-27835 GCF_004382195.2 Drosophila sechellia
AGTACGACAGAGGGTTCAAAAACTACTATAGGTAGGCGTGGTTGCCACCTCTCATATTGTTCAAAACGTATTAATTCATATGATTTTGGCAATATTATGAGTAAATTAAATAATAAACACATGAAAATGAATATTATTATATGTATAAGGGAAAATTGCTGAAATATTCCCATATTCTCTTAGTATTATAGAGAAAGCCGTTTTAGTGAAAGGGTATAATAGTGTAAGTTACCTGAAGTACGACAGAGGGTTCAAAAACTACTATAGGTAGGCAGTGGTTGCCGACCTCTCATATTGTTCAAAACGTATTAATTCATATGATTTTGGCAATATATGAGTAAATTAAATAATAAACACATGAAAATGTATTTATTATATGTATAAAAAAATGTTAAATAAATAAAATAAAAAAATAAAACATATGAAAATGATAATATATTATATGTATAAGGGAAAATGCTGAAATATTCCCATACTCTCTTAGTATTATAGAGAAACCCCATTTTGGTGAAAGGGTATAGTAGTGTAAGTTACCTGAAGTACGACAGAGGGTTCAAAAACTACTATAGGTAGGCAGTGGTTGCCGACCTCTCATATTGTTTAAAACGTATTAATTCATATGATTTTGGCAATAACATGAGTAAATTAAATAATGAACACATGAAAATGAGTATTTATTATATGTATAAGGGAAAATTGCTGAAATATTCCCATATTCTCTTAGTATTATAGAGAAAAGCCGTTTTAGTGAAAGGGTATAATAGTGTAAGTTACTGAAGTACGACAGAGGGTTCAAAAACTACTATAGGTAGGCCGTGGTTGCCGACCTCTCATATTGTTCAAAACGTATTAATTCATATGATTTTGGCAATAAATGAGTAAATTAAATAATAACACATGAAAATGATATTTATTATATGTATAAGGGAAAATTGCTGAAATATTCCCATATTCTCTTAGTATTATAGAGAAACCCTTTTAGTGAAAGGGTATAATAGTGTAAGTTACCTGAAGTACGACAGAGGGTTCAAAAACTACTATAGGTAGGCAGTGGTTGCCGACCTCTCATATTGTTCAAAACGTATTAATTCATATGATTTTGGCAATAATATGAGTAAATTAAATAATAAACACATGAAAATGAATATTATTATATGTATAAGGGAAAATGCTGAAATATTCCCATATTCTCTTACTATTATAGAGAAACCCCATTTTGGTGAAAGGGTATAGTAGTGTAAGTTACCTGAAGTACGACAGAGGGTTCAAAAACTACTATAGGTAGGCAGTGGTTGCCGACCTCTCATATTGTTCAAAACGTATTAATTCATATGATTTTGGCAATAATATGAGTAAATTAAATAATAACACATGAAAATGAATATTATTATATGTATAAGGGAAAATGTTGAAATATTCCCATATTCTCTTAGTATTATAGAGAAACCCATTTTGGTGAAAGGGTATAATAGTGTAAGTTACCTGAAGTACGACAGAGGGTTCAAAAACTACTATAGGTAGGCGTGGTTGCCGACCTCTCATATTGTTCAAAACGTATTAATTCATATGATTTTGGCAATAATATGAGTAAATTAAATAATAAACACATGAAAATGAATATTATTATATGTATAAGGGAAAATGCTGAAATATTCCCATATTCTCTTAGTATTATAGAGAAACCCATTTTGTGAAAGGGTATAGTAGTGTAAGTTACCTGAAGTACGACAGAGGGTTCAAAAACTACTATAGGTAGGCAGTGGTTGCCGACCTCTCATATTGTTCAAAACGTATTAATTCATATGATTTTGGCAATATATGAGTAAATTAAATAATAAACACATGAAAATGAATATTATTATATGTATAAGGGAAAATGTTGAAATATTCCCATATTCTCTTAGTATTATAGAGAAACCCATTTTGGTGAAAGGGTATAGTAGTGTAAGTTACCTGAAGTACGACAGAGGGTTCAAAAACTACTATAGGTAGGCAGTGGTTGCCGACCTCTCATATTGTTCAAAACGTATTAATTCATATGATTTTGGCAATAATATGAGTAAATTAAATAATAAACACATGAAAATGAATATTATTATATGTATAAGGGAAAATGCTGAAATATTCCCATATTCTCTTAGTATTATAGAGAAACCCATTTTGGTGAAAGGGTATAGTAGTGTAAGTTACCTGAAGTACGACAGAGGGTTCAAAAACTACTATAGGTAGGCAGTGGTTGCCGACCTCTCATATTGTTCAAAACGTATTAATTCATATGATTTTGGCAATAATATGAGTAAATTAAATAATAAACACATGAAAATGAATATTATTATATGTATAAGGGAAAATGCTGAAATATTCCCATATTCTCTTATATTATAGAGAAACCCCATTTTGGTGAAAGGGTATAGTAGTGTAAGTTACCTGAAGTACGACAGAGGGTTCAAAAACTACTATAGGTAGGCAGTGGTTGCCGACCTCTCATATTGTTCAAAACGTATTAATTCATATGATTTTGGCAATATTATGAGTAAATTAAATAATAAACACATGAAAATGAATATTATTATATGTATAAGGGAAAATTGCTGAAATATTCCCATATTCTCTTAGTATTATAGAGAAAAGCCGTTTTAGTGAAAGGGTATAATAGTGTAAGTTACCTGAAGTACGACAGAGGGTTCAAAAACTACTATAGGTAGGCAGTGGTTGCCGACCTCTCATATTGTTCAAAACGTATTAATTCATATGATTTTGGCAATAATATGAGTAAATTAAATAATAAACACATGAAAATGAATATTATTATATGTATAAGGGAAAATTGCTGAAATATTCCCATATTCTCTTAGTATTATAGAGAAAAGCCATTTTAGTGAAAGGGTATAATAGTGTAAGTTACCTGAAGTACGACAGAGGGTTCAAAAACTACTATAGGTAGGCCGTGGTTGCCGACCTCTCATATTGTTCAAAACGTATTAATTCATATGATTTTGGCAATAATATGAGTAAATTAAATAATAACACATGAAAATAAGTATTTATTATATGTATAAGGAAAAATGAAATAAAAAAATGTTAAAAAATAATAAACATATGAAAATGATAATATATTATATGTATAAGGGAAAATGCTGAAATATTCCCATATCTCTTAGTATTATAGAGAAACCCCATTTTGGTGAAAGGGTATAGTAGTGTAAGTTACCTGAAGTACGACAGAGGGTTCAAAAACTACTATAGGTAGGCAGTGGTTGCCGACCTCTCATATTGTTCAAAACGTATTAATTCATATGATTTTGGCAATAATATGAGTAAATTAAATAATAAACACATGAAAATGAATATTATTATATGTATAAGGGAAAATTGCTGAAATATTCCCATATTCTCTTAGTATTATAGAGAAAAGCCGTTTTAGTGAAAGGGTATAATAGTGTAAGTTACCTGAAGTACGACAGAGGGTTCAAAAACTACTATAGGTAGGCCGTGGTTGCCGACCTCTCATATTGTTCAAAACGTATTAATTCATATGATTTTGGCAATAATATGAGTAAATTAAATAATAAACACATGAAAATGAATATTTATTATATGTATAAGGGAAAATGCTGAAATATTCCCATATTCTCTTAGTATTATAGAGAAACCCATTTTGGTGAAAGGGTATAGTAGTGTAAGTTACCTGAAGTACGACAGAGGGTTCAAAAACTACTATAGGTAGGCAGTGGTTGCCGACCTCTCATATTGTTCAAAACGTATTAATTCATATGATTTTGGCAATAATATGAGTAAATTAAATAATAAACACATGAAAATGAATATTATTATATGTATAAGGGAAAATTGCTGAAATATTCCCATATTCTCTTAGTATTATAGAGAAAGCCGTTTTAGTGAAAGGGTATATAGTGTAAGTTACCTGAAGTACGACAGAGGGTTCAAAAACTACTATAGGTAGGCAGTGGTTGCCGACCTCTCATATTGTTCAAAACGTATTAATTCATATGATTTTGGCAATAATATGAGTAAATTAAATAATAAACACATGAAAATGAATATTATTATATGTATAAGGGAAAATGCTGAAATATTCCCATATTCTCTTAGTATTATAGAGAAAGCCGTTTTAGTGAAAGGGTATAATAGTGTAAGTTACCTGAAGTACGACAGAGGGTTCAAAAACTACTATAGGTAGGCAGTGGTTGCCGACCTCTCATATTGTTCAAAACGTATTAATTCATATGATTTTGGCAATAATATGAGTAAATTAAATAATAAACACATGAAAATGAATATTATTATATGTATAAGGGAAAATGCTGAAATATTCCCATATTCTCTTAGTATTATAGAGAAACCCATTTTGTGAAAGGGTATAATAGTGTAAGTTACCTGAAGTACGACAGAGGGTTCAAAAACTACTATAGGTAGGCAGTGGTTGCCGACCTCTCATATTGTTCAAAACGTATTAATTCATATGATTTTGGCAATAATATGAGTAAATTAAATAATAAACACATGAAAATGAATATTATTATATGTATAAGGGAAAATGCTGAAATATTCCCATATTCTCTTAGTATTATAGAGAAACCCCATTTTGGTGAAAGGGTATAGTAGTGTAAGTTACCTGAAGTACGACAGAGGGTTCAAAAACTACTATAGGTAGGCAGTGGTTGCCGACCTCTCATATTGTTCAAAACGTATTAATTCATATGATTTTGGCAATAATATGAGTAAATTAAATAATAAACACATGAAAATGAATAATTATTATATGTATAAGGGAAAATGCTGAAATATTCCCATATTCTCTTAGTATTATAGAGAAACCCATTTTGGTGAAAGGGTATAGTAGTGTAAGTTACCTGAAGTACGACAGAGGGTTCAAAAACTACTATAGGTAGGCAGTGGTTGCCGACCTCTCATATTGTTCAAAACGTATTAATTCATATGATTTTGGCAATATATGAGTAAATTAAATAATAAACACATGAAAATGAATATTATTATATGTATAAGGGAAAATTGCTGAAATATTCCCATATTCTCTTAGTATTATAGAGAAAGCCGTTTTAGTGAAAGGGTATAATAGTGTAAGTTACCTGAAGTACGACAGAGGGTTCAAAAACTACTATAGGTAGGCAGTGGTTGCCGACCTCTCATATTGTTCAAAACGTATTAATTCATATGATTTTGGCAATAATATGAGTAAATTAAATAATAAACACATGAAAATGAATATTATTATATGTATAAGGGAAAATTGCTGAAATATTCCCATATTCTCTTAGTATTATAGAGAAACCCATTTTGGTGAAAGGGTATAATAGTGTAAGTTACCTGAAGTACGACAGAGGGTTCAAAAACTACTATAGGTAGGCAGTGGTTGCCGACCTCTCATATTGTTCAAAACGTATTAATTCATATGATTTTGGCAATATTATGAGTAAATTAAATAATAAACACATGAAAATGAGTATTTATTATATGTATAAGGGAAAATGTTGAAATATTCCCATATTCTCTTAGTATTATAGAGAAACCCATTTTGGTGAAAGGGTATAGTAGTGTAAGTTACCTGAAGTACGACAGAGGGTTCAAAAACTACTATAGGTAGGCAGTGGTTGCCACCTCTCATATTGTTCAAAACGTATTAATTCATATGATTTTGGCAATATATGAGTAAATTAAATAATAAACACATGAAAATGAATATTATTATATGTATAAGGGAAAATGCTGAAATATTCCCATATTCTCTTAGTATTATAGAGAAACCCATTTTAGTGAAAGGGTATAATAGTGTAAGTTACCTGAAGTACGACAGAGGGTTCAAAAACTACTATAGGTAGGCCGTGGTTGCCGACCTCTCATATTGTTCAAAACGTATTAATTCATATGATTTTGGCAATAATATGAGTAAATTAAATAATAAACACATGAAAATGAGTATTTATTATATGTATAAGGGAAAAATGCTGAAATATTCCCATATTCTCTTAGTATTATAGAGAAACCCATTTTGGTGAAAGGGTATAGTAGTGTAAGTTACCTGAAGTACGACAGAGGGTTCAAAAACTACTATAGGTAGGCAGTGGTTGCCGACCTCTCATATTGTTCAAAACGTATTAATTCATATGATTTTGGCAATAATATGAGTAAATTAAATAATGAACACATGAAAATGAGTATTTATTATATGTATAAGGAAAATGTTGAAATATTCCCATATTCTCTTACTATTATAGAGAAACCCATTTTGGTGAAAGGGTATAGTAGTGTAAGTTACCTAAGTACGACAGAGGGTTCAAAAACTACTATAGGTAGGCAGTGGTTGCCGACCTCTCATATTGTTCAAAACGTATTAATTCATATGATTTTGGCAATATTATGAGTAAATTAAATAATAAACACATGAAAATGAATATTATTATATGTATAAGGGAAAATTGCTGAAATATTCCCATATTCTCTTAGTATTATAGAGAAACCCCATTTTGGTGAAAGGGTATAGTAGTGTAAGTTACCTGAAGTACGACAGAGGGTTCAAAAACTACTATAGGTAGGCAGTGGTTGCCGACCTCTCATATTGTTCAAAACGTATTAATTCATATGATTTTGGCAATTATATGAGTAAATTAAATAATAAACACATGAAAATGAATATTATTATATGTATAAGGGAAAATGCTGAAATATTCCCATATTCTCTTAGTATTATAGAGAAACCCCATTTTGGTGAAAGGGTATAGTAGTGTAAGTTACCTGAAGTACGACAGAGGGTTCAAAAACTACTATAGGTAGGCAGTGGTTGCCGACCTCTCATATTGTTCAAAACGTATTAATTCATATGATTTTGGCAATAACATGAGTAAATTAAATAATGAACACATGAAAATAAGTATTTATTATATGTATAAGGAAAAAATGTTGAAATATTAAATTAAAATGTTAAAATAAATAATAAACATATGAAAATGATAATATATTATATGTATAAGGGAAAAATGCTGAAATATTCCCATACTCTATTATATTATAGAGAAACCCCATTTTGGTGAAAGGGTATAGTAGTGTAAGTTACCTGAAGTACGACAGAGGGTTCAAAAACTATTATAGGTAGACAGTGGTTGCCAACCTCTCATATTGTTCAAAACGTATTAATTCATATGATTTTGGCAATATTATGAGTAAACATGTAAACACATGAAAATGAATAATTATTATATGTATAAGGGAAAATTGCTGAAATATTCCCATATTCTCTTAGTATTATAGAGAAAAGCCGTTTTAGTGAAAGGGTATAATAGTGTAAGTTACCTGAAGTACGACAGAGGGTTCAAAAACTACTATAGGTAGGCCGTGGTTGCCGACCTCTCATATTGTTCAAAACGTATTAATTCATATGATTTTGCAATAATATGAGTAAATTAAATAATAAACACATGAAAATGAATAATTATTATATGTATAAGGGAAAATTGCTGAAATATTCCCATATTCTCTTAGTATTATAGAGAAAAGCCATTTTAGTGAAAGGGTATAATAGTGTAAGTTACTAAGTACGACAGAGGGTTCAAAAACTACTATAGGTAGGCCGTGTTGCCGACCTCTCATATTGTTCAAAACGTATTAATTCATATGATTTTGCAATAATATGAGTAAATTAAATAATAAACACATGAAAATAAGTATTTATTATATGTATAAGGGAAAAAATGTTGAAATATTAAATTAAAATGTTAAAATAAATAATAAACATATGAAAATGATAATATATTATATGTATAAGGGAAAAATGCTGAAATATTCCCATACTCTCTTAGTATTATAGAGAAACCCCATTTTGGTGAAAGGGTATAGTAGTGTAAGTTACCTGAAGTACGACAGAGGGTTCAAAAACTACTATAGGTAGGCAGTGGTTGCCGACCTCTCATATTGTTTAAAACGTATTAATTCATATGATTTTGGCAATAACATGAGTAAATTAAATAATGAACACATGAAAATGAGTATTTATTATATGTATAAGGGAAAATTGCTGAAATATTCCCATATTCCTTAGTATTATAGAGAAACGCCGTTTTAGTGAAAGGGTATAATAGTGTAAGTACGACAGAGGGTTCAAAAACTACTATAGGTAGGCCGTGGTTGCCGACCTCTCATATTGTTCAAAACCTATTAATTCATATAATTTTGGCAATAACATGAGTAAATTAAATAATGAACACATGAAAATGAGTATTTATTATATGTATAAGGGAAAATTGCTGAAATATTCCCATATTCTCTTAGTATTATAGAGAAAGCCGTTTTAGTGAAAGGTATAATAGTGTAAGTTACCTGAAGTACGACAGAGGGTTCAAAAACTATATAGGTAGGCAGTGGTTGCCAACCTCTCATATTGTTCAAAACGTATTAATTCATATGATTTTGGCAATATTATGAGTAAATTAAATAATAAACACATGAAAATGAATAATTATTATATGTATAAGGGAAAATTGCTGAAATATTCCCATATTCTCTTAGTATTATAGAGAAAAGCCGTTTTAGTGAAAGGGTATAATAGTGTAAGTTACCTGAAGTACGACAGAGGGTTCAAAAACTACTATAGGTAGGCAGTGGTTGCCGACCTCTCATATTGTTTAAAACGTATTAATTCATATGATTTTGGCAATAATATGAGTAAATTAATGAATAAACACATGAAAATAATAATTATTATATGTATAAGGGAAAATTGCTGAAATATTCCCATATTCTCTTAGTATTATAGAGAAAAGCCGTTTTAGTGAAAGGGTATAATAGTGTAAGTTACCTGAAGTACGACAGAGGGTTCAAAAACTACTATAGGTAGGCCGTGGTTGCCGACCTCTCATATTGTTCAAAACGTATTAATTCATATGATTTTGACAATAATATGAGTAAATTAAATAATAAACACATGAAAATAAGTATTTATTATATGTATAAGGAAAAATGTTGAAATATTAAATTAAAATGTTAAAATAAATAATAAACATATGAAAATGATAATATATTATATGTATAAGGGAAAAATGCTGAAATATTCCCATACTCTCTTAGTATTATAGAGAAACCCCATTTTGGTGAAAGGGTATAGTAGTGTAAGTTACCTGAAGTACGACAGAGGGTTCAAAAACTACTATAGGTAGGCAGTGGTTGCCGACCTCTCATATTGTTCAAAACTTATTAATTCATATGATTTTGGCAATATTATGAGTAAATTAAATAATAAACACATGAAAATGAATAATTATTATATGTATAAGGGAAAATGTTGAAATATTCCCATATTCT
The DNA here is from genome assembly GCF_004382195.2 of Drosophila sechellia. NCBI lineage: Eukaryota > Metazoa > Arthropoda > Insecta > Diptera > Drosophilidae > Drosophila > Drosophila sechellia. The sequence continues at coordinate 9,334 of NW_022611343.1, forward strand.
CTTACTATTATAGAGAAACCCATTTTGTGAAAGGGTATAGTAGTGTAAGTTACCTGAAGTACGACAGAGGGTTCAAAAACTACTATAGGTAGGCCGTGGTTGCCAACCTCTCATATTGTTCAAAACGTATTAATTCATATGATTTTGGCAATAATATGAGTAAATTAAATAATAAACACATGAAAATGAATATGTATTATATGTATAAGGGAAAATGCTGAAATATTCCCATATTCTCTTACTATTATAGAGAAACCCCATTTTGGTGAAAGGGTATAATAGTGTAAGTTACCTGAAGTACGACAGAGGGTTCAAAAACTACTATAGGTAGGCCGTGGTTGCCGACCTCTCATATTGTTCAAAACGTATTAATTCATATGATTTTGGCAATATTATGAGTAAATTAAATAATAAACACATGAAAATGAATAATTATTATATGTATAAGGGAAAATTGCTGAAATATTCCCATATTCTCTTAGTATTATAGAGAAAAGCCGTTTTAGTGAAAGGGTATAATAGTGTAAGTACGACAGAGGGTTCAAAAACTACTATAGGTAGGCCGTGGTTGCCGACCTCTCATATTGTTCAAAACGTATTAATTCATATGATTTTGGCAATAACATGAGTAAATTAAATAATGAACACATGAAAATGAGTATTTATTATATGTATAAGGAAAATGTTGAAATATTCCATATTCTCTTACTATTATAGAGAAACCCATTTTGGTGAAAGGGTATAATAGTGTAAGTTACCTGAAGTACGACAGAGGGTTCAAAAACTACTATAGGTAGGCCGTGGTTGCCGACCTCTCATATTGTTCAAAACGTATTAATTCATATGATTTTGACAATAATATGAGTAAATTAAATAATGAACACATGAAAATGAGTATTTATTATATGTATAAGGAAAATGTTGAAATATTCCCATATTCTCTTACTATTATAGAGAAACCCCATTTTGGTGAAAGGGTATAGTAGTGTAAGTTACCTAAGTACGACAGAGGGTTCAAAAACTACTATAGGTAGGCAGTGGTTGCCAACCTCTCATATTGTTCAAAACGTATTAATTCATATGATTTTGGCAATATTATGAGTAAATTAAATAATAAACACATGAAAATGAATAATTATTATATGTATAAGGGAAAATTGCTGAAATATTCCCATATTCTCTTAGTATTATAGAGAAAAGCCGTTTTAGTGAAAGGGTATAATAGTGTAAGTTACCTGAAGTACGACAGAGGGTTCAAAAACTACTATAGGTAGGCCGTGGTTGCCGACCTCTCATATTGTTCAAAACGTATTAATTCATATGATTTTGGCAATAAATGAGTAAATTAAATAATGAACACATGAAAATGAGTATTTATTATATGTATAAGGGAAAATTGCTGAAATATTCCCATATTCTCTTAGTATTATAGAGAAACCCCATTTTGGTGAAAGGGTATAGTAGTGTAAGTTACCTTAAGTACGACAGAGGGTTCAAAAACTACTATAGGTAGGCAGTGGTTGCCGACCTCTCATATTGTTCAAAACGTATTAATTCATATGATTTTGGCAATAACATGAGTAAATTAAATAATGAACACATGAAAATGAGTATTTATTATATGTATAAGGGAAAATTGCTGAAATATTCCCATATTCTCTTAGTATTATAGAGAAAAGCCGTTTTAGTGAAAGGGTATATAGTGTAAGTTAAGTACGACAGAGGGTTCAAAAACTACTATAGGTAGGCCGTGGTTGCCGACCTCTCATATTGTTCAAAACGTATTAATTCATATGATTTTGGCAATAAATGAGTAAATTAAATAATAAACACATGAAAATGATATTTATTATATGTATAAGGGAAAATTGCTGAAATATTCCCATATTCTCTTAGTATTATAGAGAAAGCCGTTTTAGTGAAAGGGTATAATAGTGTAAGTTACCTGAAGTACGACAGAGGGTTCAAAAACTACTATAGGTAGGCAGTGGTTGCCAACCTCTCATATTGTTCAAAACGTATTAATTCATATGATTTTGGCAATATATGAGTAAATTAAATAATAAACACATGAAAATGAATAATTATTATATGTATAAGGGAAAATTGCTGAAATATTCCCATATTCTCTTAGTATTATAGAGAAAAGCCGTTTTAGTGAAAGGGTATAATAGTGTAAGTTACCTGAAGTACGACAGAGGGTTCAAAAACTACTATAGGTAGGCAGTGGTTGCCGACCTCTCATATTGTTCAAAACGTATTAATTCATATGATTTTGGCAATAATATGAGTAAATTAAATAATAAACACATGAAAATGAATATTATTATATGTATAAGGGAAAATTGCTGAAATATTCCCATATTCTCTTAGTATTATAGAGAAAGCCATTTTAGTGAAAGGGTATAATAGTGTAAGTTACCTGAAGTACGACAGAGGGTTCAAAAACTACTATAGGTAGGCAGTGGTTGCCGACCTCTCATATTGTTCAAAACGTATTAATTCATATGATTTTGGCAATAATATGAGTAAATTAAATAATAAACACATGAAAATGATATTATTATATGTATAAGGGAAAATGCTGAAATATTCCCATATTCTCTTAGTATTATAGAGAAACCCCATTTTGGTGAAAGGGTATAGTAGTGTAAGTTACCTGAAGTACGACAGAGGGTTCAAAAACTACTATAGGTAGGCAGTGGTTGCCGACCTCTCATATTGTTCAAAACTATTAATTCATATGATTTTGGCAATATATGAGTAAATTAAATAATAAACACATGAAAATGAATATTATTATATGTATAAGGGAAAATGCTGAAATATTCCCATATTCTCTTAGTATTATAGAGAAACCCATTTTGTGAAAGGGTATATAGTGTAAGTTACCTGAAGTACGACAGAGGGTTCAAAAACTACTATAGGTAGGCGTGGTTGCCGACCTCTCATATTGTTCAAAACGTATTAATTCATATGATTTTGGCAATAATATGAGTAAATTAAATAATAAACACATGAAAATGAATATTATTATATGTATAAGGGAAAATGTGAAATATTCCCATATTCTCTTATATTATAGAGAAACCCCATTTTGGTGAAAGGGTATAATAGTGTAAGTTACCTGAAGTACGACAGAGGGTTCAAAAACTACTATAGGTAGGCCGTGGTTGCCGACCTCTCATATTGTTCAAAACGTATTAATTCATATGATTTTGGCAATAATATGAGTAAATTAAATAATAAACACATGAAAATGAATATTATTATATGTATAAGGGAAAATTGCTGAAATATTCCCATATTCTCTTAGTATTATAGAGAAAAGCCGTTTTAGTGAAAGGGTATAATAGTGTAAGTACGACAGAGGGTTCAAAAACTACTATAGGTAGGCAGTGGTTGCCGACCTCTCATATTGTTCAAAACGTATTAATTCATATGATTTTGGCAATAAATGAGTAAATTAAATAATAACACATGAAAATGATATTATTATATGTATAAGGAAAATGTTGAAATATTCCATATTCTCTTATATTATAGAGAAACCCCATTTTGGTGAAAGGGTATATAGTGTAAGTTACCTGAAGTACGACAGAGGGTTCAAAAACTACTATAGGTAGGCAGTGGTTGCCGACCTCTCATATTGTTCAAAACGTATTAATTCATATGATTTTGGCAATAATATGAGTAAATTAAATAATAACACATGAAAATGATATTATTATATGTATAAGGAAAATGTGAAATATTCCCATATTCTCTTATATTATAGAGAAACCCATTTTGGTGAAAGGGTATAGTAGTGTAAGTTACCTAAGTACGACAGAGGGTTCAAAAACTACTATAGGTAGGCAGTGGTTGCCACCTCTCATATTGTTCAAAACTATTAATTCATATGATTTTGGCAATATATGAGTAAATTAAATAATAAACACATGAAAATGAATATTATTATATGTATAAGGGAAAATTGCTGAAATATTCCCATATTCTCTTAGTATTATAGAGAAAGCCGTTTTGTGAAAGGGTATAATAGTGTAAGTTACCTGAAGTACGACAGAGGGTTCAAAAACTACTATAGGTAGGCAGTGGTTGCCGACCTCTCATATTGTTCAAAACGTATTAATTCATATGATTTTGGCAATAACATGAGTAAATTAAATAATGAACACATGAAAATGAGTATTTATTATATGTATAAGGGAAAATGCTGAAATATTCCCATATTCTCTTAGTATTATAGAGAAACCCCATTTTGGTGAAAGGGTATAGTAGTGTAAGTTACCTAAGTACGACAGAGGGTTCAAAAACTACTATAGGTAGGCAGTGGTTGCCGACCTCTCATATTGTTCAAAACGTATTAATTCATATGATTTTGGCAATAATATGAGTAAATTAAATAATGAACACATGAAAATGATATTATTATATGTATAAGGGAAAATGTGAAATATTCCATATTCTCTTAGTATTATAGAGAAAGCCTTTTAGTGAAAGGGTATAATAGTGTAAGTTACCTGAAGTACGACAGAGGGTTCAAAAACTACTATAGGTAGGCAGTGGTTGCCGACCTCTCATATTGTTCAAAACGTATTAATTCATATGATTTTGGCAATAATGAGTAAATTAAATAATAACACATGAAAATGATATTATTATATGTATAAGGAAAATGCTGAAATATTCCCATATTCTCTTAGTATTATAGAGAAACCTTTGTGAAAGGTATATAGTGTAAGTTACCTGAAGTACGACAGAGGGTTCAAAAACTATATAGGTAGCAGTGGTTGCCACCTCTCATATTGTTCAAAACGTATTAATTCATATGATTTTGCAATATATATTAAATATAAACATTTTTTTTTTTTTTTTTTCTTTAGCGTGCGTTTATTTATTTAAAATCTGTCCTAGTGGACAATAATTAAATGGTTTTGCGGGGGAACATTAGCTTAAGGGATACTATTGTACATGTATTTGTGGCGGGTTTTATATGTGTTGTCTATTGTTGTGGAAGATCGAGAGGGTGTCTCCTCATGAGACGTCTGCTTGTTTGGCTATTGTCTAACAGGTTGGTGGCGAGGTGGTTAGGGTGGTTTTCGAGCCTTTTCAGGTATCTCTCGCTGAGCCTGGAGATTTCATCAGCGACTTGTGGGATTCCAAGTTCCCTATGTATGGCGACATTCTCGTGGTAGGGATGCGCATTACAGGCAATTCTCAAGCACCTATTCTGGAACCGCTGTATACGCAGGCGATTCGTGTGGCTTGCCGTGCCCCATAGCTGTATCCCGTAGGTCCAGATGGGCTTGAGAATTGCCTTGTACACCAGGATTTTGTGGTTCTGCCTTAGCTTGGACCCTCTCCCAATAAGCCAATGCATCTGCCTCAGACGCGCATCGGCCTGTATGCGTTTGCTGACGATGTGGGGACGCCAAGTGAGCCTGCGGTCCAGGGTAAGTCCTAGGTACTTGGGTGCGGGTGCGTTGGGAATGATGACTCCGTTTAGCGTGACCGGTGGGCAGTCTCCTCTCCTTAGTGCAAATGTTGTTTGGGTAGATTTTTCCGCGTTCACTACGATGTTCCACCTGCTGAGCCAGGGATGTAGCGCGTCCATTTGCCTTTGGATTGTTTCGGAGGCTTCTCGTGGGTCGGATGAGGAGGCGAGGAAAGCCGTGTCATCTGCATAAGTCGCTATAGTTAGGTTCCTGGAGGGGATTATGGGAAGGTCTGCGGTGTAAAGGGTGTACAGTATTGGTCCGAGCACACTGCCTTGCGGAACTCCAGCTCTGATCAGTCTGGGTAGGCTTATTGCACTTCCGCATCTGACTTGGAATGCTCTTCCCTCAGTGTAGGATTTGAGGAGGGTAAAATGGGGGCTTGGGAGGTAGGATTTGAGTTTATGGAGGAGTCCAGGATGCCAAACTCTGTCGAATGCCTGCTTCACGTCGAGCATTACAGCGCAGCAGTATTTCTTTTGCTCGAATGCCTCGAGGATCCGTTCGACTAGCCGGTGGCATTGCTCTGGTGTTCCGTGGGAGCGCCTGAAGCCAAACTGGTGATCGGGGATCAAACCAGCCTCATCCAGTACTGGCAATACTCTGCGCAAAAATACTCTTTCGAGTATTTTGGAGAGGATTGCCAGCAAACTAATCGGACGATAGGAGGCGAGATTGGCTTCAGGCTTACCAGGCTTGAGGAGGACAATAACCTCTGCTCTTTTCCACTCTTCCGGGAAGTACCCTAGCCGGAAGCAGCTGTTGTAAATGCTGGCCAGCATTTGTGTGCAGCGGGATGGGAGCATTTTTAGGGCCGCCGCATCTATACGATCCAGGCCTGGAGATTTGTTGTTCTTCAGTAGAGCAATCTCCTGCGCAACTTCCTCAGGGTCGACTGGTTCCAACGGGGGACCGGGAGAGCTTGGGCTATTGAGAAACCGGGCTGTTTCAGCATGTTCTTCGGCAGTGCAGCAGTCGAACGGAGAGAAGGCGTTGTAAAGGTGTTCGGCGAAAGCTTCTGCTCTTTCAGCATCCGAAAGGCACCAGGATCCATCTGCTTTGCGCACTGCGGAAACCTTTTTGGCTGGTCGTTTAATGTGGCGGGTGACGTTCCACAGATTGTGGTCTGGGTCCCCGGGAGAGAGTTCCTCGAGGAATCTGAGGAAGGAGTCCTGGCGTAGGCTGGAGATCTTGTCCTTCAACTCCTTTGTGGCGTGATTGAGCGCTGTTTTGTCTCTTGGATTGCGCGTCAAGAACCAAACTCTCCTGAGACGCCTCTTCTCAGTCACGAGTGCCGCAATTTCCGGGGACCAGAGGTGGAGGTCCCTGCTAGGTGTTCTCGCAGTCTTTGGTGGCGGTGGGCTTGCGAATTCCGCAGCGTTTTGCATCTGCCTGGTGAGATTCCCGATAGCTTCATCAATGTTCCTGGGTGTGTTGAGGATGGGGTTCGGATTGACGGTGGAGAGCATCCAGGACGCGAACTTGGCGGCGTCGGTATATTTTCCAGTGAGCCTTCTGAGCGGGGTTTTCCTGAGGACTGGCGTGTTGATTAGCACGTTTATTGCACAGTGGTCTGACAGGAGATCAGCATTTGTTGTGCAGCTGATCTTCGCATGCCCTATGCCTTTCGACACAGCAAAGTCCAGTAGGTCTGGAGTCTTGAGGGGATTCGTTGGCCAGTGAGTGGGCTCGCCAGTGGAGTGGCAGTCCAGTCGGTGGCGTTGCAGGTACCCAAACAGAGTTTTCCCTTTGGGGTTGTTGGCGCGCGATCCCCACCAAGAATGTTTGGCGTTATAATCTCCAGCTGCTATGAAGCGGGGCCCAAAATGCTCGAAGAACTCACTGAGGTGAGATGCTGTTATGCGGTATCTGGGGGGAAAGTAGACCGCTCCAATGTCTAAATCTCCTTGCGGGCTGACAATCCTGATGACAGGACATTGTGCCCAGTCTTGCTGAAACGCGGGCAGCTCTAGGTATTGAATACCGCTCCTGATGAGGATGGCTGCTCCACCGCGTGCTCTGCCAGAAGGATGGTCTGCATGGATGAGGTCATATCCGCTGATATTAAAGTGGGATCTGGGGGAGAAGTGGGTTTCGGCTACGAGTAGGATATCGATCTGGTGGGTCTTCAGATGGTGCTCGACTATGGCCTTGCTGTTCTGCAGGCCGTTCGCATTCCAGACGACTAGGTGGAGCTTTAGTTGCATGACTTGCTGTTGAGAATGGTGGCCACCAGCTGTGTCATCTGGGTGAACATGCGCTCCATCATCCTTTCCATCATTCCTTCCATGCGAGCGAACATCGCTTCTATCTGACCGGAGTGTGGGGTTTCTGTTTGGGTTTGGACTGGGGTTGTGGGATTCTGCGGTGCTGCGTGCACTCCGTTGAGGGCGTCTCGGTAGCTCCTGCCAGAGGTGACGTTTGGTGATGCCACGGGCGGCGCCTTGTTAGCATTAGCGACGGGCCTTGTTTTCGGAGCAGCGAGTGCTTTGGCCCTTTTGTATGCAGGGCATCCCTTGAAAGACGCAGGATGGTCCGCCTGGCAGTGGAAGCAGCACGCTTTGTCGTCCTCCCTCTTCTCACATGCCCTCGATTCGTGAGGGCCTCCACACTTTACACATCGGTATTCCAGGAAGCAGTAACGCTGTGTATGACCGAATCCTTGGCACCTGAAGCATTGAGGCACGTCGTTGAACTTCTGCGGCGGTTCAATGGTTACTACCGACCTGCAGATCCGCTTGACTTGGTAGACGTCTTTGTTGTTGCTGGAAGGCTCCAGGTTGGCGAAGAATATTCCCAGCGGTTCTTTAGTTCTTCTGCCAATGGGATTGTGCAGATCTCTAACAGCGTGCCCTTGTCTGCGAAGGTCTTCAATGATTTCCTCACGATCGGTGGAGTGGTGGAGTCCTTTGATGACAACCTTGTATGCACGTTCATCTTTCGGCTGGAAAGTCCGATGCCTCTTGTTTTGGGCCACAAGTTGGAGACGCAGAGCTGTATAGGACTCTTTGTCCGGCATCATGACACGTACGTTGTTGCCATTCACGGTCTTGTAGGTAAAATTGTTCTTCGGGCCTACAAGAGTCGTGATCATCTTGACGAGTGCCGAGATGTTGGTCACATCGGGGATAAAAATCGGAGGTGGCTTGATGGTCTTCGGGGTGGGCTTTGGTTTCTCGGGGGTCTTGGGCTTGGAATCGTCTTTAGGTCCGGGTTCGTCATCAGAGCTCTCTTGGTCGTACTCGTCTTCTTCGGTCGAGAGTAAAGCGAAGGCGTTGTTGGCGAGCTTCTTGCGCAGAGCTGCGCTAGTGCTTGGCTTATCTTCCAGCTCCTCTCCCTGTGCTTTCTTTGCCGGTTTTCGCTTTATCTCGCCCGGCTCTGTATGCGAGGTGCTTCCCTCGCTGCTGGAGCTGCTCTTGCGTGTTCTCAGAGCCTTTTTGCGTGGTGTTGTTCCAAGCTTGTGGGTGCGCGGGGGGGCCTGCCAGTCCATCTTCTCCAAAGTTGATAAGGAGTGAGGAGGGGGGGGGGGGGGAAGCTGGGCACCGTAAGCCGGTGAGCCAGGCAGCACGTGGCTGCTGCTTTGCAATTATACCGCTGCTTCGAGCACTGGGTTTTTTGCGCTGATAACACGCACACTCGGGTGTGCGATGGTGTTAGTGCGAACTACCGTTAGGTACGTTGGCTGGGCCAATCAAAACGCGCGACAAGATCACGCGACGCGAAGTGGCTGGGCACAAGTAACGGGACTTACAACTGTGAACAATTTGCTAACAATTTGCTAACAATTTGCTGTCGATCCGCAGGCACGTCTGCACTCGTCGAGTGTTCGATCGCGACTGATAAACACATGAAAATGAATAATTATTATATGTATAAGGGAAAATGCTGAAATATTCCCATATTCTCTTATATTATAGAGAAAGCCTTTTAGTGAAAGGTATAATAGTGTAAGTTACTGAAGTACGACAGAGGGTTCAAAAACTACTATAGGTAGGCAGTGGTTGCCGACCTCTCATATTGTTTAAAACGTATTAATTCATATGATTTTGGCAATAATATGAGTAAATTTAATAATAAACACATGAAAATTAATAATTATTATATGTATAAGGGAAAATTGCTGAAATATTCCCATATTCTCTTAGTATTATAGAGAAAAGCCGTTTTAGTGAAAGGGTATAATAGTGTAAGTTACCTGAAGTACGACAGAGGGTTCAAAAACTACTATAGGTAGGCGTGGTTGCCGACCTCTCATATTGTTCAAAACGTATTAATTCATATGATTTTGCAATAATATGAGTAAATTAAATAATAAACACATGAAAATAAGTATTATTATATGTATAAAAAAATTAAATATTAAAAAAAAAATAAATAATAAACATATGAAAATGATAATATATTATATGTATAAGGGAAAAATGCTGAAATATTCCCATACTCTCTTAGTATTATAGAGAAACCCCATTTTGGTGAAAGGGTATAGTAGTGTAAGTTACCTGAAGTACGACAGAGGGTTCAAAAACTACTATAGGTAGGCAGTGGTTGCCGACCTCTCATATTGTTCAAAACGTATTAATTCATATGATTTTGGCAATATATGAGTAAATTAAATAATAAACACATGAAAATGAATAATTATTATATGTATAAGGGAAAATTGCTGAAATATTCCCATATTCTCTTAGTATTATAGAGAAAAGCCGTTTTAGTGAAAGGGTATAATAGTGTAAGTTACCTGAAGTACGACAGAGGGTTCAAAAACTACTATAGGTAGGCCGTGGTTGCCGACCTCTCATATTGTTCAAAACGTATTAATTCATATGATTTTGCAATAATATGAGTAAATTAAATAATAAACACATGAAAATGAATATTATTATATGTATAAGGGAAAATGCTGAAATATTCCCATATCTCTTAGTATTATAGAGAAACCATTTTGTAAAGGTATAGTAGTGTAAGTTACCTGAAGTACGACAGAGGGTTCAAAAACTACTATAGGTAGGCGTGGTTGCCAACCTCTCATATTGTTCAAAACGTATTAATTCATATGATTTTGGCAATAATATGAGTAAATTAAATAATAAACACATGAAAATGAATAATTATTATATGTATAAGGGAAAATGTTGAAATATTCCCATATTCTCTTATATTATAGAGAAACCCCATTTTGGTGAAAGGGTATAGTAGTGTAAGTTACCTAAGTACGACAGAGGGTTCAAAAACTACTATAGGTAGGCAGTGGTTGCCGACCTCTCATATTGTTCAAAACGTATTAATTCATATGATTTTGGCAATAACATGAGTAAATTAAATAATGAACACATGAAAATGATATTTATTATATGTATAAGGAAAATGTGAAATATTCCCATATTCTCTTATATTATAGAGAAACCCATTTTGGTGAAAGGGTATAGTAGTGTAAGTTACCTAAGTACGACAGAGGTTCAAAAACTACTATAGGTAGGCAGTGGTTGCCACCTCTCATATTGTTCAAAACGTATTAATTCATATGATTTTGGCAATATATGAGTAAATTAAATAATAAACACATGAAAATGAATATTATTATATGTATAAGGGAAAATGCTGAAATATTCCCATATTCTCTTAGTATTATAGAGAAACCCATTTTGGTGAAAGGTATAGTAGTGTAAGTTACCTGAAGTACGACAGAGGGTTCAAAAACTACTATAGGTAGGCAGTGGTTGCCGACCTCTCATATTGTTCAAAACGTATTAATTCATATGATTTTGGCAATAATATGAGTAAATTAAATAATAAACACATGAAAATGAATAATTATTATATGTATAAGGGAAAATGCTGAAATATTCCCATATTCTCTTATATTATAGAGAAACCCCATTTTGGTGAAAGGGTATAGTAGTGTAAGTTACCTGAAGTACGACAGAGGGTTCAAAAACTATATAGGTAGACAGTGGTTGCCAACCTCTCATATTGTTCAAAACGTATTAATTCATATGATTTTGGCAATATTATGAGTAAATTAAATAATAAACACATGAAAATGAATAATTATTATATGTATAAGGGAAAATTGCTGAAATATTCCCATATTCTCTTAGTATTATAGAGAAAAGCCGTTTTAGTGAAAGGGTATAATAGTGTAAGTTACCTGAAGTACGACAGAGGGTTCAAAAACTACTATAGGTAGGCAGTGGTTGCCGACCTCTCATATTGTTAAAACGTATTAATTCATATGATTTTGGCAATAATATGAGTAAATTAAATAATAAACACATGAAAATAAGTATTTATTATATGTATAAGGGAAAAATGTTGAAATATTAATTAAAATGTTAAAATAAATAATAAACATATGAAAATGATAATATATTATATGTATAAGGGAAAAATGCTGAAATATTCCCATACTCTCTTAGTATTATAGAGAAACCCCATTTTGGTGAAAGGGTATAGTAGTGTAAGTTACCTGAAGTACGACAGAGGGTTCAAAAACTACTATAGGTAGCAGTGGTTGCCGACCTCTCATATTGTTCAAAACGTATTAATTCATATGATTTTGGCAATAACATGAGTAAATTAAATAATGAACACATGAAAATGAGTATTTATTATATGTATAAGGGAAAATGTTGAAATATTCCCATATTCTCTTAGTATTATAGAGAAAGCCGTTTTAGTGAAAGGGTATAATAGTGTAAGTACTAAGTACGACAGAGGGTTCAAAAACTACTATAGGTAGGCCGTGGTTGCCGACCTCTCATATTGTTCAAAACGTATTAATTCATATGATTTTGGCAATAAATGAGTAAATTAAATAATAAACACATGAAAATGATATTATTATATGTATAAGGGAAAATTGCTGAAATATTCCCATATTCTCTTAGTATTATAGAGAAACCCCATTTTGGTGAAAGGGTATAGTAGTGTAAGTTACCTGAAGTACGACAGAGGGTTCAAAAACTACTATAGGTAGGCAGTGGTTGCCGACCTCTCATATTGTTCAAAACGTATTAATTCATATGATTTTGGCAATAAATGAGTAAATTAAATAATGAACACATGAAAATGAGTATTTATTATATGTATAAGGGAAAATGTTGAAATATTCCATATTCTCTTACTATTATAGAGAAACCCCATTTTGGTGAAAGGGTATAGTAGTGTAAGTTACCTTAAGTACGACAGAGGGTTCAAAAACTACTATAGGTAGGCAGTGGTTGCCGACCTCTCATATTGTTCAAAACGTATTAATTCATATGATTTTGGCAATAATATGAGTAAATTAAATAATAAACACATGAAAATGAGTATTTATTATATGTATAAGGAAAATGTTGAAATATTCCCATATTCTCTTACTATTATAGAGAAACCCCATTTTGGTGAAAGGGTATAATAGTGTAAGTTACCTGAAATACGACAGAGGGTTCAAAAACTACTATAGGTAGGCCGTGGTTGCCGACCTCTCATATTGTTCAAAACGTATTAATTCATATGATTTTGACAATAATATGAGTAAATTAAATAATGAACACATGAAAATGAGTATTTATTATATGTATAAGGAAAATGTTGAAATATTCCCATATTCTCTTACTATTATAGAGAAACCCCATTTTGGTGAAAGGGTATAGTAGTGTAAGTTACCTTAAGTACGACAGAGGGTTCAAAAACTACTATAGGTAGGCAGTGGTTGCCAACCTCTCATATTGTTCAAAACTTATTAATTCATATGATTTTGGCAATATTATGAGTAAATTAAATAATAAACACATGAAAATGAATAATTATTATATGTATAATGGAAAATGTTGAAATATTCCCATATTCTCTTACTATTATAGAGAAACCCCATTTTGGTGAAAGGGTATAGTAGTGTAAGTTACCTTAAGTACGACAGAGGTTCAAAAACTACTATAGGTAGGCAGTGGTTGCCAACCTCCCATATTGTTCAACATTTATTAATTCATATGATTTTGGCAATATTATGAGTAAATTAAATAATAAACACATGAAAATGATATTATTATATGTATAAGGGAAAAATGCTGAAATATTCCCATACTCTCTTAGTATTATAGAGAAACCCCATTTTGGTAAAAGGCTATAGTAGTGTAAGTTACCTGAAGTACGACAGAGGGTTCAAAAACTACTATAGGTAGGCAGTGGTTGCCGACCTCTCATATTGTTCAAAACGTATTAATTCATATGATTTTGGCAATAACATGAGTAAATTAAGTAATGAAAACGTGAAAATAAGTATTTATTATATGTATAAGGGAAAAAATGTTGAAATATTAAATTAAAATGTTAAAATAAATAATAAACATATGAAAATGATAATATATTATATGTATAAGGGAAAAATGCTGAAATATTCCATACTCTATAAATTATAGAGAAACCATTTGTGAAAGGTATAGTAGTGTAAGTTACCTGAAGTACGACAGAGGGTTCAAAAACTATTATAGGTAGACAGTGGTTGCCAACCTCTCATATTGTTCAAAACGTATTAATTCATATGATTTTTTTTTTTTTTTTTTTTTTTTTTCTTTAGCGTGCGTTTATTTATTTAAAATCTGTCCTAGTGGACAATAATTAAATGGTTTTGCGGGGGAACATTAGCTTAAGGGATACTATTGTACATGTATTTGTGGCGGGTTTTATATGTGTTGTCTATTGTTGTGGAAGATCGAGAGGGTGTCTCCTCATGAGACGTCTGCTTGTTTGGCTATTGTCTAACAGGTTGGTGGCGAGGTGGTTAGGGTGGTTTTCGAGCCTTTTCAGGTATCTCTCGCTGAGCCTGGAGATTTCATCAGCGACTTGTGGGATTCCAAGTTCCCTATGTATGGCGACATTCTCGTGGTAGGGATGCGCATTACAGGCAATTCTCAAGCACCTATTCTGGAACCGCTGTATACGCAGGCGATTCGTGTGGCTTGCCGTGCCCCATAGCTGTATCCCGTAGGTCCAGATGGGCTTGAGAATTGCCTTGTACACCAGGATTTTGTGGTTCTGCCTTAGCTTGGACCCTCTCCCAATAAGCCAATGCATCTGCCTCAGACGCGCATCGGCCTGTATGCGTTTGCTGACGATGTGGGGACGCCAAGTGAGCCTGCGGTCCAGGGTAAGTCCTAGGTACTTGGGTGCGGGTGCGTTGGGAATGATGACTCCGTTTAGCGTGACCGGTGGGCAGTCTCCTCTCCTTAGTGCAAATGTTGTTTGGGTAGATTTTTCCGCGTTCACTACGATGTTCCACCTGCTGAGCCAGGGATGTAGCGCGTCCATTTGCCTTTGGATTGTTTCGGAGGCTTCTCGTGGGTCGGATGAGGAGGCGAGGAAAGCCGTGTCATCTGCATAAGTCGCTATAGTTAGGTTCCTGGAGGGGATTATGGGAAGGTCTGCGGTGTAAAGGGTGTACAGTATTGGTCCGAGCACACTGCCTTGCGGAACTCCAGCTCTGATCAGTCTGGGTAGGCTTATTGCACTTCCGCATCTGACTTGGAATGCTCTTCCCTCAGTGTAGGATTTGAGGAGGGTAAAATGGGGGCTTGGGAGGTAGGATTTGAGTTTATGGAGGAGTCCAGGATGCCAAACTCTGTCGAATGCCTGCTTCACGTCGAGCATTACAGCGCAGCAGTATTTCTTTTGCTCGAATGCCTCGAGGATCCGTTCGACTAGCCGGTGGCATTGCTCTGGTGTTCCGTGGGAGCGCCTGAAGCCAAACTGGTGATCGGGGATCAAACCAGCCTCATCCAGTACTGGCAATACTCTGCGCAAAAATACTCTTTCGAGTATTTTGGAGAGGATTGCCAGCAAACTAATCGGACGATAGGAGGCGAGATTGGCTTCAGGCTTACCAGGCTTGAGGAGGACAATAACCTCTGCTCTTTTCCACTCTTCCGGGAAGTACCCTAGCCGGAAGCAGCTGTTGTAAATGCTGGCCAGCATTTGTGTGCAGCGGGATGGGAGCATTTTTAGGGCCGCCGCATCTATACGATCCAGGCCTGGAGATTTGTTGTTCTTCAGTAGAGCAATCTCCTGCGCAACTTCCTCAGGGTCGACTGGTTCCAACGGGGGACCGGGAGAGCTTGGGCTATTGAGAAACCGGGCTGTTTCAGCATGTTCTTCGGCAGTGCAGCAGTCGAACGGAGAGAAGGCGTTGTAAAGGTGTTCGGCGAAAGCTTCTGCTCTTTCAGCATCCGAAAGGCACCAGGATCCATCTGCTTTGCGCACTGCGGAAACCTTTTTGGCTGGTCGTTTAATGTGGCGGGTGACGTTCCACAGATTGTGGTCTGGGTCCCCGGGAGAGAGTTCCTCGAGGAATCTGAGGAAGGAGTCCTGGCGTAGGCTGGAGATCTTGTCCTTCAACTCCTTTGTGGCGTGATTGAGCGCTGTTTTGTCTCTTGGATTGCGCGTCAAGAACCAAACTCTCCTGAGACGCCTCTTCTCAGTCACGAGTGCCGCAATTTCCGGGGACCAGAGGTGGAGGTCCCTGCTAGGTGTTCTCGCAGTCTTTGGTGGCGGTGGGCTTGCGAATTCCGCAGCGTTTTGCATCTGCCTGGTGAGATTCCCGATAGCTTCATCAATGTTCCTGGGTGTGTTGAGGATGGGGTTCGGATTGACGGTGGAGAGCATCCAGGACGCGAACTTGGCGGCGTCGGTATATTTTCCAGTGAGCCTTCTGAGCGGGGTTTTCCTGAGGACTGGCGTGTTGATTAGCACGTTTATTGCACAGTGGTCTGACAGGAGATCAGCATTTGTTGTGCAGCTGATCTTCGCATGCCCTATGCCTTTCGACACAGCAAAGTCCAGTAGGTCTGGAGTCTTGAGGGGATTCGTTGGCCAGTGAGTGGGCTCGCCAGTGGAGTGGCAGTCCAGTCGGTGGCGTTGCAGGTACCCAAACAGAGTTTTCCCTTTGGGGTTGTTGGCGCGCGATCCCCACCAAGAATGTTTGGCGTTATAATCTCCAGCTGCTATGAAGCGGGGCCCAAAATGCTCGAAGAACTCACTGAGGTGAGATGCTGTTATGCGGTATCTGGGGGGAAAGTAGACCGCTCCAATGTCTAAATCTCCTTGCGGGCTGACAATCCTGATGACAGGACATTGTGCCCAGTCTTGCTGAAACGCGGGCAGCTCTAGGTATTGAATACCGCTCCTGATGAGGATGGCTGCTCCACCGCGTGCTCTGCCAGAAGGATGGTCTGCATGGATGAGGTCATATCCGCTGATATTAAAGTGGGATCTGGGGGAGAAGTGGGTTTCGGCTACGAGTAGGATATCGATCTGGTGGGTCTTCAGATGGTGCTCGACTATGGCCTTGCTGTTCTGCAGGCCGTTCGCATTCCAGACGACTAGGTGGAGCTTTAGTTGCATGACTTGCTGTTGAGAATGGTGGCCACCAGCTGTGTCATCTGGGTGAACATGCGCTCCATCATCCTTTCCATCATTCCTTCCATGCGAGCGAACATCGCTTCTATCTGACCGGAGTGTGGGGTTTCTGTTTGGGTTTGGACTGGGGTTGTGGGATTCTGCGGTGCTGCGTGCACTCCGTTGAGGGCGTCTCGGTAGCTCCTGCCAGAGGTGACGTTTGGTGATGCCACGGGCGGCGCCTTGTTAGCATTAGCGACGGGCCTTGTTTTCGGAGCAGCGAGTGCTTTGGCCCTTTTGTATGCAGGGCATCCCTTGAAAGACGCAGGATGGTCCGCCTGGCAGTGGAAGCAGCACGCTTTGTCGTCCTCCCTCTTCTCACATGCCCTCGATTCGTGAGGGCCTCCACACTTTACACATCGGTATTCCAGGAAGCAGTAACGCTGTGTATGACCGAATCCTTGGCACCTGAAGCATTGAGGCACGTCGTTGAACTTCTGCGGCGGTTCAATGGTTACTACCGACCTGCAGATCCGCTTGACTTGGTAGACGTCTTTGTTGTTGCTGGAAGGCTCCAGGTTGGCGAAGAATATTCCCAGCGGTTCTTTAGTTCTTCTGCCAATGGATTGTGCAGATCTCTAACAGCGTGCCCTTGTCTGCGAAGGTCTTCAATGATTTCCTCACGATCGGTGGAGTGGTGGAGTCCTTTGATGACAACCTTGTATGCACGTTCATCTTTCGGCTGGAAAGTCCGATGCCTCTTGTTTTGGGCCACAAGTTGGAGACGCAGAGCTGTATAGGACTCTTTGTCCGGCATCATGACACGTACGTTGTTGCCATTCACGGTCTTGTAGGTAAAATTGTTCTTCGGCCTACAAGAGTCGTGATCATCTTGAC
Organism: Drosophila sechellia; assembly: GCF_004382195.2. Lineage (NCBI taxonomy): Eukaryota > Metazoa > Arthropoda > Insecta > Diptera > Drosophilidae > Drosophila > Drosophila sechellia. The sequence continues at coordinate 27,102 of NW_022611343.1, forward strand.
GAGTGCCGAGATGTTGGTCACATCGGGGATAAAAATCGGAGGTGGCTTGATGGTCTTCGGGGTGGGCTTTGGTTTCTCGGGGGTCTTGGGCTTGGAATCGTCTTTAGGTCCGGGTTCGTCATCAGAGCTCTCTTGGTCGTACTCGTCTTCTTCGGTCGAGAGTAAAGCGAAGGCGTTGTTGGCGAGCTTCTTGCGCAGAGCTGCGCTAGTGCTTGGCTTATCTTCCAGCTCCTCTCCCTGTGCTTTCTTTGCCGGTTTTCGCTTTATCTCGCCCGGCTCTGTATGCGAGGTGCTTCCCTCGCTGCTGGAGCTGCTCTTGCGTGTTCTCAGAGCCTTTTTGCGTGGTGTTGTTCCAAGCTTGTGGGTGCGCGGGGGGGCCTGCCAGTCCATCTTCTCCAAAGTTGATAAGGAGTGAGGAGGGGGGGGGGGGGGGGAAGCTGGGCACCGTAAGCCGGTGAGCCAGGCAGCACGTGGCTGCTGCTTTGCAATTATACCGCTGCTTCGGAGCACTGGGTTTTTTGCGCTGATAACACGCACACTCGGGTGTGCGATGGTGTTAGTGCGAACTACCGTTAGGTACGTTGGCTGGGCCAAATCAAAACGCGCGACAAGATCACGCGACGCGAAGTGGCTGGGCACAAGTAACGGGACTTACAACTGTGAACAATTTGCTAACAATTTGCTAACAATTTGCTGTCGATCCGCAGGCACGTCTGCACTCGTCGAGTGTTCGA
>NW_022611344.1:0-44179 GCF_004382195.2 Drosophila sechellia
TGTCGATTATCAAAACAACATTAGAACTTATTTTAAAAATATAACGAATTATTTAGATACGAACCTCTTATTCTTTGGTCCTTGATTTACGACATCCTTTGTTCTAATTTTACATGCGCGCAGCTCCTGAAACTACATCGCAGGTCATCTAGCTTATTGGCTCCCAGAGGGTACATGTAATTAAAACAAAACCATTACAAGATTAGTTTTATTTGTAAACACAATGGGCATAAGTTTTAATTAGCATCAGCGATTACGTGGCCACTGACTTAATATCAAATGGACCACGTCATCAATATATGAATGCCGTCTCTGGAATGTAGATTTCCTACGAATTGGAATTTTATATTAAATTTGATATTGTCAATTTTTTGATTTTGATTGTCGAAAATCAAAACAACATAAGAACTTATTTTAAAAATATAACGAATTATTTAGATACAAACCTCTTCTTCTATGGTCCTTGATTTATGACATCCTATTTGCTGATTGTACATTCGCATAGCTGCTAAAATTACATCGTAGGTTATCTAGCGTATTGGCTTCCAAAGGGAACTTATAATTGAAACTAAACCATTATAACTTTCACAGTAGCATATTTTGTTATGTATATCTATTAGCAATTGTTATAAATTTCATGTAGTAATTAATAACCGCTAATTAATATTAAATATTTTTTGATTTTGATTGTCGATTTTCAAAACAACATAAGAACTTGTTTTAGAAATATAACGAATTATTTAGATACGAACCTCTTATTCCTTGGTCCTTGATTAACGACATCATTTGTGCTAATTTTACATCCAAGCAGCTCCTAAAACTACATCGCAGGTCATCTAGCTTATTGCCTTCCAGAGGGTACATGAAATTAAAACAAAACCATTAAAAGTTTAGTGTTATTTGTAAACACAATGGGCATTAGTTTTAATTAGCATTAAGGATGACGTGGCCAAGAATGGAACTGACCTAATATCAAATGGACCACGTCATCAATATATGAATACCATCTCTGGTACGTAGATTTCCTACGAATTGGAATTTTATATTAAATACGATATTGTCAATATTTTTATGAAGTAAATTTTGTGTTTACCTCAGCATCGTTAGTCATGTATATCTATTAGCAATTATTTTAAATTTCATGTTGCTAGTTAATTACCGCTAATTAATATTATATATTTTTTGATTTTGATTGTCGATTATCAAAACAACATTAGAACTTATTTTAAAAATATAACGAATTATTTAGATACGAACCTCTTATTCTTTGGTCCTTGATTTACGACATCCTTTGTTCTAATTTTACATCCGCGCAGCTCCTGAAACTACATCGCAGGTCATCTAGCTTATTGGCTCCCAGAGGGTACATGAAATTAAAACAAAACCATTACAAGTTTAGTGTTATTTGTAAACACAATGGGCATTAGTTTTAATTAGCATTAAGGATGACGTGGCCAAGAATGGAACTGACCTAATATCAAATGGACCACGTCATCAATATATGAATACCATCTCTGGTACGTAGATTTCCTACGAATTGGAATTTTATATTAAATACGATATTGTCAATATTTTTATGAAGGAAATTTTGTGTTCACACTAGCATATTTAGTCTATTAGAAAGTGTTTTAAATTTCATGTTGCTAGTTAATTAGCGCTAATTAATATTAAATATTTTTTGATTTTGATTGTCAATTATGAAAACAACATAAGAACTTATTTTAGAAATATAACGAATTATTTAGATACGAACCTCTTATTCTTTGGTCCTTGATTTACGAAATCCTATGTTCTGATTTTACATCAGCGCAGCTCCTAAAACTACATCGCAGGTCATCTAGCTTATTGGCTCCAAGAGGGTACATGAAATTAAAACAAAACCATTGCAAGTTTAGTGTTATTTGCAAACACAATGGGCATAAGTTTTAATTAGCGTTAACGATGACGTGGCCAAGAATATAACTGACTTAATATCAAATGGACCACGTCATCAATTTATGATTACCAACTCTGGTACGTAGATTTCCTACGAATTGGAATTTTATATTAAATACGTTATTGTCAATATTTTTATGAAGTAAATTTTGTGTTCACATTAGCATATTTAGGCATGTATATCTATTAGCAAATGTTTTAAATTTCATGTTGCTAGTTAATTACCGCTAATTAATATTAAATATTTTTTGATTTTGATTGTCGATTATCAAAACAACATTAGAACTTATTTTAAAAATATAACGAATTATTTAGATACGAACCTCTTATTCTTTGGTCCTTGATGTTTTAAAAATATAACGAATTATTTAGATACGAACCTTTTATTCTTAGGTATTTGATTTACGACATTCTTTGTGCTAATTTTACATCCGCGCAGCTTCTGAAACTACATCGCAGGTCATCTAGCTTATTGGCTCCCAGAGGGTACATGTAATTAAAAGAAAACCATTACAAGTTTAGTGTTATTTGTAAACACAATGGGCATTAGTTTTAATTCGCATTAAGGATGACGTGGCCAAGAATAGAACTGACTTAATATCAAACATCAATTATGAATACCATCTCTGGTACGTAGATTTCCTATGAATTGGAATTTTATTTAAAAAATTCGATATTGTCAATATTTTTATGAAGTAAATTTTGTATTCACCTAAGCGTCTTTAGTCATGTATATCTATTAGCAATTATTTTAAATTTCATGTTGCTAGTTAATTACCGCTAATTAATATGAAATATTTTTTGATTTTGATTGTCGAATATCAAAACAACATAAGAACTTATTTTAAAAATATAACGAATTATTTAGATACAAACCTCTTCTTCTATGGTCCTTGATTTATGACATTCTATTTGCTGATTGTACATTCGCATAGCTCCTAAAATTACATCGTAGGTTATCTAGCGTATTGGCTTCCAAAGGGAACTTATAATTGAAACTAAACCATTATAACTTTCAGAATAGCATATTTTGTTATGTATATCTATTAGTGAAATGGAGTGGGCGGAAAAATCCTGGGGTGGTGGTTGCTGCGGCTGCTGCTGATTTTTTCCCTGAAATGAAACACTCGGGATCGACTTCACGAAAATTCCGTTCTTTATTCGCGCACTTGTAACTTAAGACTACCTTAACACTAACAGTGGAAATACCGCGGGACCGCGGAGTGGTGAATACCTTGCGGGAAGGGAGGAGAGCGAGAGAAGAGAAGGAGAGCGCGAGCAGCGGTGCTTGCGAGCCGTGGAGGAGCTTCGAGTACAAGCATTGGCCGCTTACACTGCCGCTCAACTGTTTGCGCCCTTCTGGCGTGAACATTCTCCCCCCCCTTGCGTAGGCAAAGGTATCCCTGGCCGGCTAGACAGCCGGATCGGCCTCTTCATTCCGTGCACGCTCCAGAAACGGTCCATCCGAACACCGTGTTCAGCGCGACGGGCAACCCATCCTCAATTTTTAGGAACCCCGGTTGGATCAAGTTGGCATAGACATCTGATCCCAACACGAGGGAGATGGAGGCCGGCCGGTGGAAGCGCTCGTCCGCGAGACGAACACCGTCAAACTTGGCCCTGGCGGCGTCGCTCAGAGCTCGGATGGGTGTCCGGATCCTTAGGCTGGGTTCGACCTTCAGGACGACGTTGAGTCGGAATGTGCTTGTTCGGGACCGGAGTGTCACCGAGCAGACCTCGTCGCCTCCCAGCCGGGCGATGGGCAGCCGGAACGCAGCTGCCAACGACCGGTCGATGCTGCTCACCGGCATGCATGGGTCGATCATGGCCCCGGCCTCGAAGGTCTTCGAGCCCGTGTCCAGCACGACGATGGCTGTAGGCAGAATGTGGACAGCCTCCTGTTGCCCCGTTGCCACCGCCGGAGACGCGACGGAGACCTTCGGACGCGGACGATCGTTAGCGACTGGGGCTGGTGGCGGAGTGCAGGAAATCCGGACCGGTCGAGGTGCAGCGGGATGGCGCTTTCTGCGCGTCGGAGCTGGTAGCGCTGCCGGGGACGGAGCGGGACGGACCTCGTGCATGTGGAGTAGAGTGTGGTGGTCTCCTCCACACTTCTTGCATCCCTCTTGGCTTCGGCAGTCTCCTCCTGAGTGCTGATGGGCGAGGCAGTTCGAGCAGTACTTATTAATAAGTACTGCCCGAAGGCGCTTTTCAGCGCTCAGTTTGTGGAACCTCTTGCACTTCCGAAGAGGATGGATTCCAGAGCAGACTCGGCAGCGGTAGGATTTGATACCTCGAGTACGTCTGCTTTCCAACGACTGGGTGGCACGAGGTCGAGGAGCCATTATTGGAGGAAGTGAGTAAGTCTGCCAATAAAAGAAATGAAGAAGCTTATTATGAGCCGACTACTATTTTGGCCCCGGAATGGGGGAAGTGCCCTAATCCCTAGGAACGGAGGACTCTTTGTCCTCCATCGGTAGCAGAATAACTTTGTGGACAGGGCGTTTTATGGTGCCGCGAGACGTACGGATCTCAACGACTCGAATGCGGTGGTCGGCTCCTGGAAAGGCAGAAACGATTCTGCCGAGCCGCCATTCGTGCGGTGGTAGATTGTCCTCCTTGACAACTACCATATCGTCGGCTTGGAGATTCCTGGTCGGAAATTGCCATTTGCTTCGTTTATGGAGTTCTTTAAGATACTCCTCTTTCCACCGTGCACTAAACTGCTGATGTTGTGCCTTTTTTTTCTTGCGGCGTGCAGCGGATTGTAGGACTGGACCAGCATGAAGGATATCATTTAAGCTGGTCCCATTTGCCGACGGACTTGAAGCGTTGAATACAACGCGAAGCTTTGTAGTGGTGCTTTCGGGCTTAACTACCGCGTGATGAGGAAGATGATACGAGGGAGAATTGTGAGTCGGCGGAACTTCTTTCATATGACCCAGATCCAGGTACTCCTGGATCACGCTGTCATATTGCTCTTTTAAGGGAAAGTCTCTTTTTAAACGATTTTCGTTTCTAAGAAACTGAGCTAGCGCAATGGACCTTGAATATCCTAAATCGGATCCGGTATTCTCGGGATCCCGGAACGGGAGCGTCACCACGTATCTCCCGCTTGCGTCTTTTGTCGTTGTTTGGAGGAAGTTCCTTTCACAATAGGAGTCCGACTCTTTTACCATCTTTACTGGTAGATCCTCCACCTCCCAGAACTTGCTGAGAAGCGTGTCGAGCGTATCAGGGTCGCCTATTTCGTGCCCCTGGGTCGTGAAGGATGCGACCCGTTTCGGCTTGCCCTTGGAAATCGGCCCCGTTAGCACCCACCCGAAAATAGTTTCTTGGCCCAGGAGCGAGCCGCAAATATTTTGTCGGGTGCCATCCATCATTATGGATGGTAGAATGTCAGCCCCGATCAATACATCAATTTGAGAGCTCTCAAAAAAGGTAGGATCTGCCCAGCGGAGTGCGGGCAGGTCCTTCAAAGAATTCCGAATCCAAAGGGATCGGATAGGAGGGCAGTTTGCCTGAGAGCTCCGGAAGGACGTACGCTTCAGTGTCTAACTGTAGACCTGGCTTAGTAGGAGAGCGAATCCCGAAGTGACACAGCTTCGAGGATTTCGCGGAGACTGAATGATTTAACCCGGAGACTTGGGTCTGGGTGTTGCGGAATGGCAACTTGATGAGGTTGAACAGGCGTTCTGAAATGAACGTCGCCTCGGATCCCGAGTCGATTAAGGCTCGGGCTCGGTAGCTCGTCCCCAAATGGCACACGTCAATCATCGCTGTGCTCAGTAGGACGGCTGAAGTGCCGGACGCGAAAAAAGTTTGCACCGTTGAGGTGCTTGCCGATGCATTTCTGCTAGAGGGTCTCGGAAGTTGCTGTGTAGGGGGCGAGGTTGAGGAACTCGCATTTTCGGAATTTGGGGGGCTGCGATGCAGCAGCGTATGGTGCCTGCCCTTACATGTAAAGCAGCTGTGCGTGCTTGTGCAGTCACGTAGCTGATGACCTCTGGCAAAACAATTCAGACATAGCTGCTTCTTTTTGATATACCCGGAGCGCGAGTCAACAGACATTTGAAGAAAACGCGGGCACAATCTTACCGGATGGTTCTCCTTAGAACATAAGTCACACCCTTTCTGTTTGGTGCTGACCTTTGTCTCGAAGGATTGAAGCCTTTTTGGAACTACCTGAGTCGGTTGCATATCTTCGATGGCTTCCAATGTCCGATACCTTTCGCTCAGGAAGGCATTCATTTCTTCCCAAGCTGGGATCTCGGATTTGGCAGTTAGCGACTGTTCCCATAAGGACAGGGTCTGCTTGGGCAGTTTGCTCGCGCAAAGGAAAACCAAGATACAATCCCAGTTTTCTGTGGATACCTGGGAATGCTCTAGTGCTGTTAAACACCCCTGAATCGTGGATTGTAGCTCTTTTAGAGCATGACCAGATTCTTACGAAATTGAGCTCAAGTTAAAAAGAAGCTTGAGCTGGCTGTTGACTAAAAGTCGCTTATTTTGGAACCGATCTCGAAGCGCCTCCCAAGCCGAAGCAAAACCATCATTCGTGAGAGGAGATTTCGCCACGATGGCTTTTGCTTCGCCACTTGTTTTGGTAAGGAGGTGGAATAGCTTCTCGACCGGAGTCAACCTGGGGTTGTTTACGTAAATTGCCGTGAATAGGTCCCGGAAAGTGGGCCATCGGAGGTAGTCGCCATCGAAGACTTCCGTGTCGCATGGAGGTACGCGGCAGCCGGACGAAATTAGCGGCTGAGAGGGTGCTTGCGCGACTTGAGGCGTTGCTCTGTCGATTGTTTCGCCAATTTGTGCTGCACATGACTCGTATACTGAGTAGCAGTAGTCATATTTGGCCTGGAGAATAGGCACTGTGTCGAGGGATCCTTCTTGGGCCATTAGGTCAGAGCATGTTTCGTACTCTCTTTCCACTTTGTCCCATAAGGCTCGCACCTGTTGCAGACGGACTTGTAACGTGTGTAGGGACAGAGAGGCTTGATCAGGAGTGTTGATCTTCTCTTCGAAAAGGCTTACGCGATCGCTGACGGCGATGAATTTATGCAACGCTGCGTTTGCGGGCGTTGGCTGCTCAGAGGATGCCATTTTCCTTGTGTTAGAGCGTGTGACGCGGAGGAAATCAGTCCCGACAGCGGAGGGACTCTCGGATTTTCTCGATAGAGAAGACTCACTAGACGCTCGCGTCACTGGTCGGGAAATGACCAACCTAGGAGTTGTCTTCGAACTGGTCGATGGCAAAACCTTTGCTTTCGGAGTGGGAGTCGCGGGTTTGACCCTAGGACTAACGGACTTGGGTGCTGGCTTACCGCGAGTGGATAGCGGAGATTGCGGGTTGAACTTTTGTTCTTTTCCAGGTGCGGTGGTCTTTTTCTTGTCTCCCTCTAGGGGCATGCTCAGCTATGCCCTAAGAGAAGGAAGTCAAGAAGGCCTGCACGCCGCAAACAAAAAAAGTGTGGAATTGAGATAAAAAAGAACCAGACACAGAGGGCACCAAAATCTGGATGGACAAAGGATCCCGTCGGAATTCGGGAGAAAGTTGCAATTGGGATCTGGAGATTGGAGCACGAAAGAAACAAAAATCGCAGTCTTTGTGAAATAAGGCCCAATAGATCTTCAATCAACGGAAAAAAAGCTTAAATGAAGCACAATATAGCTAAAATTCAGTGTGAAAAAAATAGCTAGGAGGATTCACAAAAGAAAACCAACAGCTAGAGTGAAGTCCACAAGAAGATATAGCTATATTGGTGGTCTAGAAAAACAATAGCTCAAATTTATATAAAAAAAACTATGAATTGCAACTTCTGGAAAAATAGCTTAAAAAAAATAGCTACCAGCTGGAGTCTGGATAATAGCCAAGGATTTATAAAAAATCGCTACCGACTGAAAATCCCGAAAGAGCAAAAAAAAATAGCTAATATATAGAAAATAGCTAGAAAACAGCTATAAAATAGATAGATATAGCTAGAAAATTCAAGTTTAAATTTATAAAAAATAGCTACCGGATTTAGGACCACAATTTTATTATTTTAATTTAGGAACCAGAAATGGGAGCCAGAAATAGCTTGTACAAAAAATTATTATTTGGGTTAAATAATTATTAAATAATAATCAATAATAATAATAATTAAAACAATCGTTTCTTTCCTTTTTTTTTTTTTATTAAATTATTTATTTTTAAATTTTATCGTCGGACTTATTTATTTTATTTTATGTCTCGACAATAGGGTATTCTCTCGTCGCTATGCGCTGGTTTTTTTGTCAGGGCAATAACGAACAAAGAGGAGACGAAAGAACTTGCACTTGGCAAGTCTGTGTAAGTCGCGACTGTGTGTATGTGAATATCGTTGGAATCTATGTATGACAATGGATATGTCGTAATGTATGTATATGGCTATGTATATTTGTGTGAATGTGAAATTTTTGTGTGTTTGTGAAATTTTTGGTGATTATATGTATGTGTATATTTAATTGAATATTTTGTATGTGAATATATTTGCAATAATTATATATTTAATATATGTGTATATCGGTGGAGGGCGAATAATTTAATTTAGTTGAATTTGTGGTTTATATTTTATTGAGGCAAAAAACAAAACAGCAGTTTAGCAGCGGACGATCACAGTGAATTTTGGACAGTGTATATATATATATATGTACATGCGCTTGGATATCAGCGGAGCACCGTGAGACGAATTAGGGGGCCGGTATTGGCAAAGTGCTTGTTTATGCACTTAAAAAAAAGTAATCACGGTGGCTGGGCGCATGTACTTATATATTTTCACTTTTCACTTGATACGGATGGACGGAAAGAATAAACGCCGTTGGAAAAAACGAAAATGGCGACCACGGACGGAATAGGATTTAAAGCCGTACTTATCTTGAATTTTCCGCAAGGAGCGCTGGCAGGATCAGAGCTCATCCGGCTCGAAGGACCATGAAATGGAGTGGGCGGAAAAATCCTGGGGTGGTGGTTGCTGCGGCTGCTGCTGATTTTTTCCCTGAAATGAAACACTCGGGATCGACTTCACGAAAATTCCGTTCTTTATTCGCGCACTTGTAACTTAAGACTACCTTAACACTAACAGTGGAAATACCGCGGGACCGCGGAGTGGTGAATACCTTGCGGGAAGGGAGGAGAGCGAGAGAAGAGAAGGAGAGCGCGAGCAGCGGTGCTTGCGAGCCGTGGAGGAGCTTCGAGTACAAGCATTGGCCGCTTACACTGCCGCTCAACTGTTTGCGCCCTTCTGGCGTGAACAATTAGCAATTGTTATAAATTTCATGTTGTAGTTAATAACCGCTAATTAATATTAAATATTTTTTGATTTGATTGTCTATTATCAAAACAACATAAGTACTTACTTATTTTAAAAATATAACGAATTATTTAGATACGAACCTCTTATTCCTTGGTCCTTGACTTACGACATCATTTGTGCTAATTTTTCATCCAAGCAGCTCCTGAAACTACATCGCAGGTCATCTAGCTTATTGGCTTCCAAAGGGAATTTATAATTGAAACTAAACCATTATAACTTTCACAGTATCATATTTTGTTATGTATATCTATTAGCAATTGTTATAAATTACATGTTGTAGTTAATAACCGCTAATTAGTATTAAATATTTTTTGATTTTGATTGTCGATTATCAAAACAACATAAGAACTTATTTAAAAAATATAACGAATTATTTAGATACGAACCTCTTATTCTTTGGTCCTTGAATTACGATATCTTTTGTTCTGATTTTACATCCGCGCAGCTCCTGAAACTACATCGCAGGTCATCTAGCTTATGGGCTCCCAGAGGGTACATGTAATTAAAACAAAACCATTACAAGTTTTGTGTTATTTGTAAAAACAATGGTCATAAGTTTTAATTAGCATTAACGATGACGTGGCCAAGAATTGAACTGACTTAATATCAAATGGACCACGTCATCAATATATGAATACCTTCTCTGGGACGTAGATTTAATACGAATTGGAATTTTATATTAAATTCGATATTGTCAATATTTTTATGAAGTAAATTTTGTGTTCAACTAAGCATTGTTAGTCATGTATTAGAAAGTGTTTTAAATTTCATGTTGCTAGTTAATTAGCGCTAATTAATATTAAATATTTTTTGATTTTGATTGTCAATTATGAAAACAACATAAGAACTTATTTTAGAAATATAACGAATTATTTAGATACAAACCTCTTATTCTTTGGTCCTTGATTTACGAAATCCTATGTTCTGATTTTACATCAGCGCAGCTCCTAAAACTACATCGCAGGTCATCTAGCTTATTGGCTCCCAGAGGGTACATGAAATTAAAACAAAACCATTGCAAGTTTAGTGTTATTTGTAAACACAATGGGCATAAGTTTTAATTAGCATTAACGATGACGTGGCCAAGAATATAACTGACTTAATATCAAATGGACCACGTCATCAATTTATGATTACCATCTCTAGTACGTAGATTTCCTACGAATTGGAATTTTATATTAAATACGATATTGTCAATATTTTTATGAAGTAAATTTTGTATTCACCTAAGCGTCTTTAGTCATGTATATCTCTTAGCAATTATTTTAAATTTCATGTTGCTAGTTAATTACCGCTAATTAATATGAAATATTTTTTGATTTTGATTGTCGAATATCAAAACAACATAAGAACTTATTTTAAAAATATAACAAATTATTTAGATACAAACCTCTTCTTCTACGGTCCTTGATTTATGACATTCTATTTGCTGATTGTACATTCGCATAGCTCCTAAAATTACATCGTAGGTTATCTAGCTTATTGGCTTCCAAAGGGAACTTATAATTGAAACTAAACCATTATAACTTTTACAATAGCATATTTTGTTATGTATATCATTAGCAATTGTTATACATTTCATGTTGTAGTTAATAACCGCTAATTAATATTAAATATTTTTTGATTTTGATCATCGATTGTCAATAAAAAAAAACATCATCGATGTCAAAACAACATAAGAACTTATTTTAAAAATATAACGAATTATTTAGATACGATCCTCTTATTCTTTGGTCCTTGATTTACGACATCCTTTGTTCTGATTTTGCATCAGCGCAGCTCCTGAAACAACATCGCAGGTCATCTAGCTTATTGGCTTCCAGAGGGTACATGGAATTAAAACAAAACCATTACAAGTTTAGTTTTATTAGTAAACAGCAAACGTTTTAATTAGCATTTACAATGACGTGGCCAAGACTAGAACTGACTTAATTTCAAAAAACATTATATATAAAATGATCAAATATTATAAATTAAAAATATACTAGAAAGATTAAGTTAACTTAAAAATATTCTAAAAATATTCGGTATATATATGTTAAAAATACTAAATTGACAAACACTAGAAATATATACAAGAAACAAAGACTATATCTGCACTGTGCCGTGTAGCTTACGTGCCACTAATGAGAATCGAGGAGGAGGGCTTAAAATTTTTACTTGCAAAATTTTCCATTTGCTTAGTTTAATTTCTAATTTAATTACTTATTCTCTCATTGTGTGTGTGTGCCATCTTTAGTTTGCACCCTTTCGGATAATCTTTTGTCTCCCTGAAGTGTGTGTCTGTATGTGTGTGTGTGTGGGCTAATTAATATTAAATATTTTTTGATTTTGATTGTCGATTATCAAAACAATATAAGAACTTATTTGAAAAATATAACGAATTATTTGGATAGGAACCTCTAATTCTTTGGTCCTTGATTTACGACATCCTTTGTTCTAATTTTACATCCGCGCAGCTCCTGAAACTACATCGCAGGTCATCTAGCTTATTGGCTCCCAAAGGGTACATGAAATTAAAACAAAACCATTACAAGCTTAGTGTTATTTGTAAACACAATGGGCATAAGTTTTAATTAGCATTAACGTGGCCAAGAATGGAACTGACTTAATATAAAATGGACCACGTCATCAATATATGAATACCGTCTCTGGGACGTAGATTTCCTACGAATTGGAATTTTATATTAAATTCGATATTGTGAATAATTTTATGAAGTAAATTTTGTGTTCACCTCAGCATATTTAGTCATGTATATCTAAGTTATGAACCCTCTTCTTGCGCTCTTCGTCAGGTCTCACCAGCGCTCGGCTCTCGTGTTTTCGGGCCCCGTCAGCAGGCGACTCGGGGCCTGTCTAGTAACATGTTTGTGTATGTGTGCATTCGGAACAAGTGCCGTTGGTCGCACTCAGGGTGGTGTAGAGGGGTCAACGGGGGAAGCGTATATAAAAGCAGCGGGGCGGGAGAAGAGGAAGTCAGTCTCGAACGGACACATAACGGAACCGCTAGCAGATCGCGAACTGAATCTTAAAATAAAGCTAATCGTAAACTCGAACCCTCTTAACTATCTTGACTATTATTTGGAGAACCACAGCATGTTGGTTGTCATATCAAGGTGAGGTATGCGGCAGCGAGTGCCGAGAACCCTGATGCAAGTGCAACTTGCTTTAACTGGCGCCCGAACAGGGACCGGCAATGTCCGGCCGATAAAAGTGATACGAAAAAATTGTGGAAATTTGTGCGTAAAAATAGTGGTGGTGTGCATAAGTCAGATTAAGATCTGAAATCCATAAAAGAAAAAGAAGTGTTGCGTGAGCTGTGTATAAAATGATAAAATAGCAATTACCCGCTGCCGGGGGGAACTACGCCCATCCCGGGGCGCAACAAATATTGCATAATTCAATAAAAGGTGTAAAATTTCTAAAATAAAAATGTAAACCTATGTTGCGCCAAGACCTAATTTAAATTAATAAAACAACGACCCGCTACCGGAGGACGCCACGTCGTCCATGCCGAGCGCAAAAGTTGTACGATACCTATAACATAATTAAAACACGATCAACCCACTGCGGCGGTACGGCTTGTGGGAAAATTTTTTTTCTCCTTGCCAATTCGCGAGTGCAAAAGATTGTGTGGAATAAACCAATAATTAACCATTGCAGCAGTTTACCTGCGGCAGTACGAGTAATATGAGCGCCCAGAGTGATAAGGTGGTGTGTGGCAGCTTGTTGGATACGTTAAGTGGTGTGGAATGCACCCAAAAAAAACCGCCCAACAAGTTGTGTGGCGGCCGTACCTTAGTAGGCAACCAGCCAAAAGGGATACTACGGAACCACCGTGCCCAGTGCCGAAATAAATTAGAGGTCATCAATAAAAAACTGTAACAGCACGCACGCAAGGAAAAAATATTGCAAAATGCAATAGCGCACAAAAATTGTATAAACACATGCACAACACCACAATTCAAAGGAAAACAAGTATAGTACAATTTCCCCAATTTCCCGAAACGAAATGAATAAAATACAAAAAGAAATACAAAAAAAATTATAAAAAATAATATAAAAAATACAGATTATAAGAAATAAGAAATATAAAAAAATAAAAATATAAGTACACAAAATGTACCGTACCCCCACACACTACGTAGTCTTAGAACAACTTAGACGACCAGATATTTACGAATTGTCTTTTTGTAAGCTCGATTTCTGCATGCGGCGCAAATCCCGCTCACTGGACTGGCTGGGGTCGGCTTGGAAATGGGTAGCTGGATCTCCAGATGCTGCTGATTGGAACGCCGTCTTGGCCGCGCAAGCGACGGCTTCGAGGAACTGCAAAAACTGGAGGAGGCTAGCTGTATCCCTCGGCTACTGAAGGGCGGCCAGGCCAAATGCTCATATCAAAGAAGTAACCAACGAGTGGTTAAGCAAGTCGACGATGGAATGCTCCTCCTGACCAACTTCAACGGAACTCTAAGAACGGCTGCAAAGAACTACGACCTGATCGGCTCCTTTATCATCCAATTCGACAATGAGACGATAATGGTCAACGGTCAAAACTATTCCAGTTACTCGGTCAGTCATCTAATGGCGATGCCGGCCGTGTTGAGCCACATAACGGCCAACTTTCAACTTTCTCTGGAATACGTCCACGACGTGAGCATGAAGAATTTGGAAAAGATGTCCAACATGGCGAGTGAGCTACTAGCCTCTCTTCTCACCGAGGCGGCACTCGCAATCTGCATATTCCTAGGCTTTTATTTCCTATGGAAGAAGCTGATGTCCACCAAAGGCATGCCCGATGTCCGCGAGATTGCCGCAAACTTAGAAGCATTGGGCCAAACCGAGCTGAACAAGGCTCACTAATCTGCGGGACGCAGATCTTGAGGGGGGAGGAGTTATGAACCCTCTTCTTGCGCTCTTCGTCAGGTCTCACCAGCGCTCGGCTCTCGTGTTTTCGGGCCCCGTCAGCAGGCGACTCGGGGCCTGTCTAGTAACATGTTTGTGTATGTGTGCATTCGGAACAAGTGCCGTTGGTCGCACTCAGGGTGGTGTAGAGGGGTCAACGGGGGAAGCGTATATAAAAGCAGCGGGGCGGGAGAAGAGGAAGTCAGTCTCGAACGGACACATAACGGAACCGCTAGCAGATCGCGAACTGAATCTTAAAATAAAGCTAATCGTAAACTCGAACCCTCTTAACTATCTTGACTATTATTTGGAGAACCACAGCATGTTGGTTGTCATATCAAGGTGAGGTATGCGGCAGCGAGTGCCGAGAACCCTGATGCAAGTGCAACTTGCGTTAACTTCTATTAGCAATTGTTATAAATTTCATGTTGTAGTTAATAACCGCTAATTAATATTAAATATTTTTTGATTTGATTGTCTATTATCAAAACAACATTAGAACTTATTTTAAAAATATATCGAATTATGTAGATACAAACCTCTTATCCTATGGTCCTTTATTTATGACATCCTATTCGCTGATTGTACATTCGCATAGCTCCTAAAATTACATCGTAGGTTATCTAGAGTATTGGCTTTCAAAGGGAATTTATAATTGAAACTAAACCATTATAACTTTCACAATAGCATATTTTGTTCTGTATATCTATTAGCAATTGTTATAAATTTCATGTTGTAGTTAATAACCGCTAATTAATATTAAATATGTTTTGATTTGATTGTCTATTATCAAAACAACATAAGTACTTACTTATTTTGAAAATATAACGAATTATTTAGATACGAACCTCTTATTCCTTGGTCGTTGATTAACGATATCATTTGTGCTAATTTTACATCCAAGCAGCTCCTGAAACTACATCGCAGGTCATCTAGCTTATTGGCTCCCAGACGGTACATGTAATTAAAACAAAACCATTACAAGTTTAGTGTTATTTGTAAACACAATGGGCATAAGTTTTAATTAGCATTAACGATGACGTGGCCAAGAATAGAACTGACTTAATATCAAACATCAATTATGAATACCATCTCTGGTACGTAGATTTCCTATTTTTTTTTTTGTTTTTTTTTTTTACTTTGCTTTTTATTTATTGAATCTTCTTGTATAAGAACTAACAATAAGTTTAAAAATCTTAACTATAACAAGTATTTTTTGAACAGTTGTGCTATTTTTCCAACTGTTCTATGATTAAACGGCCCTAATAATTTATTCGCTGGGTTGGTAGGTCCTTTCGCCGGAGACGGGAACGGCTGCTGAGCTGGGATAGACCTCGCGCTAGGTGGTTGGGGTGCGTGTAAAGCTTGCTATGGTATTTTCCTTAAGTTCCGTGATTGCGTTGGTAACTGATGGGATATTTAAGTCTCTTTGGATGTTTTCACTCCAAACGTACCACGGTGCCCCAGTGATGGTTCTCAGGATCTTTGATTGTGCTCGCTGTATGATGTCAATATTGCTGTTGCTGGCATTGCCCCATAACTGTGAGCCATAGGTCCAGATAGGTTTCAATATTGTAGAGCAAGACCTTGTGATCTAGGCTGAGCGGAGAACCAGAGTTGATGAGCCAGTGTAAGTTGTTGGCTTTGAGTTTAAGTTGGGTTTTTTTGGCTTCAATGTGCCTGCGCCATGTGAGTCTTCTGTCAAGGTGTACTCCTAGGTACGCTACCTCATCTGCTTTTGGGAGTGGTATGTTGTTTAGCGTAAACGTCACGTGCTTGCATTTTTGCTCGTTTACTTTTATTCGCCAGTCACAGAGCCACTTCTCAATGTCGATGAGGTACAGTGCCAACTGTGCTGTAGCTTGGATAGGGGACCTTGAACGGCTAAGGATAGCTGTATCGTCGGCAAATGTGGATACTGTTAAGCGAATATTTGTAGGGATGTCGGCTGTATAGATGAGGTATAAGGTTGGCCCAAGAACGCTGCCTTGGGGACTCCAGCCTCAATTGTATGATCAGTGGAAGTGGCAGTGTTGCACCGCACTGCAAGCTTTCTGTCATAGAGGTAAGACTTTAGAAGTTTGTGTGTGCTTTCGGGTAGGGATGTTTTAATTTTAAACATTAGGCCGTCGAGCCAGACTCTGTCGAATGCTTGGGATACGTCTAAAAATACTGCTGTGCAGTATTCGCGATATTCAAATGCAGTTCTTATTTCCGTTGTAATACGATTCACCTGTTCAATGGTTCCATGGCTTTCGCGAAATCCAAATTGGTGGGCTGGGATTATATTGTGGTATATCAGATGTTGATTAAGTCGGATCAGCAGGCATTTTTCGAATAGTTTCGAAATACATGAGAGTAGACTTATTGGTCTGTAAGATGAAGCGACTGTGTGGTTCTTACCAGGCTTTGGAATCATTATGATAATCAACCTCTTCCATCGTTGTGGAAAGTAACCAAGTTTGGTTATGGCATTAAAGAGCTTGATTATGTAGCGAACTGCAGAATGTGGCAGCTGGATGATCATTTCCGGTGTTATAAGGTCGCAGCCGGGGGATTTTTTCGGGCTGAGATTGTCTTTGATTATTTTAGAGTTACTTCTTTAGGACGAAACACAATTGGGGTGTGTTGCTGGTACGGGATAGGACGGTAGCGCGAATGTGCTAGTAGCCTGGTTTGGCGTGAACACATTTTGTAGGTGAGCGGCAAATGTGGTGGCTCTGTCTTCATCACTAAGGGCCCAGCCACCTGAGGAATTCCTTATCGGCAAAACGGTTTCAGTCGGTGGGCGAAGAGTTGAGTGGGCTCGCCACAGTGACTTTTGTTCAGATTCAGTATTGAGTTTTGGGCTTAGCTCAATATGTGAACTTACATATTTTTTATACCTGAGCCAGTTTGTTTTGTGAGAAGTCAATCTGAATGGTGGTTTTACGTTTTCTGCCGGCGGAGGTGAATTAGTACAGGCGAGTGATCAAATGGCAGATCCGGCAGACATTCAGCTTTAACCAAACTGCGGAAAATATTTTTCGTAACTGCGAAGTCGATCAGGTCAGGCAGCTTATTGAGGTCTGATGGCCAATGGTCAAGTTTATTAGTACCCCAGAGAGTATGTTTAGCGTTGTAGTCGCCTGCTGCAATGAAGTGTGGCCCTAGTGCTTGGAAGAAATCCAGGAATTGAGCTTCTAATACTGTGAAACGGGGGGGGCAGTATACGGCCGCTAGTGTAAGGAGAGTGTTGTCATCCAGCTGAATGTTGATAGATGTGGCCTGAAGATTATTTTCCGCAAATTTTTTGTAAAAGTGGTGCTTCATACGGTTCCTTATGAGTATCAGTATTCAGGATTTGACTCTGATGGTATCAGCGTAGCTGTTCCTTGGTGTGCCCGCGCCGTGTTCATTCTTTTGTGAAGACGGATTTTCAGCTCTTTGTAGATTGGACAGCCTCTGTAGTTTGCTGTGTGATTGCCCCACAGTTATTGCATTTTTCTCGCATGCATTTTTTTTGTTAGTTTGACACTGTTTGGAGTCGTGGAGATCTCCACAGACTACGCACACCGGGCGAAGTGTACAATACGACCTCGTGTGGCCATACTCTTGGCAGTTTGTACATTGTACAGGAGCGTTACGTTTGTGCGGCTCTTCTACCGTGATCCTACGGTGCAGAAGGAGCTGCAGTTTGTAAATTGGGTGAACCTCGATTTTCTAGGAGGCTTGTTTTCTGGTTCAAGCTCAATCTTGAAGAGTGGTTGGGCTGCCTGTTTCTGTTTTGATATTGAACACGCTTTTGGCGTAAAATCCCTTTTCCTTTAGCACCTCAGTTATCTCTTCGGGCGTAACATCAGACTCAATGCCCTTCAGGACTACTTGCAGGCCCTTGCTACTTTTAAGCTGGTAAGTGTAGGAGCCTATTTTTTGTGCGGTAAAATAGTTTGTGACTTTTCTGTAGTTGTCCTCCGTTTTCGTCTGAAGTTTGATTTCATTGATAGTACCTCTTACGAGGGGAATTATATGAAAGCTATCTTTTCCAATAAGGCCAATCAAAGTATTTACAAAACCGCTTGTGCTCTTCTCGCGGATGTATATTGGCGGAGGTTTTGTTTTCTTCGGTTCGATATCAACGGATCCCAGCGGCACGTCCTCAGCGGTATCTACCAGCAAGGAAAATCTGTTGGTATTTGCAGGGGCTATATTTTTGATCAAGGTAGAGTTGTCGCGTGTATTTTTCGGCTTGTTTTCCAAATCTGAATTTTCCGGGCTGAGCTTTCGCTTTATTGTAATGCAGCGGTCCATTCCAGTCTGCCAGGTTGACCCAGCTTTTTTGTTTACGTTTTCGTTTTGTTTTGCTGGTAGTGCAGCAGTACCGTTTATTGCTTGCGGTTTTGCTTTCGCTGATTCTGTCAGAGCGTGAGCGGGTGCAGCCGATGACGAGGTAGAGCGGGCTGTCGGTCTATCTCCAGCTGTTGTTGTTGGAGGTAGCGGGGCTTCTGTCGGAGCTAAGAGAGCGGGAGAGCAGGAGCGCGCTCTTTCATGATTTGTTGGTAGAAGAAGGTTTGTTGGGCTATGGGTTATTGACCGCTCGATGTCTGCGTTTGGGGTTATCGGTGAGACGTAGGAGAAGTACGCGTTGTTGCGTTGAATTGAGAGCCGGCGTTCTTCTTGCTCGCGCTGTCGCTGAGCGCGAGTGTCGTTCTGACTCATAGTTTTATAATTTAAGATAACAAATCACTATATATTTAAGCGATCTTGCATCGCATAGAGCGTCTCTTTCGCTTTTGGAATTTTTTTTTTTTTTTTGTTTAGTTTACTTTATTTGGCGTTCACTTCACTCAAAACAACCGATTTTGTGCGGAGCTCGATAAAGAACGTCTTCACACTTCGGCGGTCACGCGACGACAAGATTTCCTATGAATTGGAATTTTTTTTTTTTAAATATTTAAATATAATATTTTTTTAAATATTCGGTATTGTCAATATTTTTATGAAGTAAATTTTGTGTTCACCTTAGCGTCTTTAGTCATGTATATCTATTAGCACTTGTTTTAAATTTCATGTTGCTAGTTAATTACCGCTAATTAAAATGAAATATTTTTTGATTATGATTGTCGATTATCAAAACAATATAAGAACTTATTTTAAAAATATAACGAATTATTTAGATACGAACCTCTTATTCTTTGGTCCTTGATTTACGACATCCTTTCTTCTAATTTTACATCCGCGCAGCTCCTGAAACTACATCGCAGGTCATCTAGCTTATTGGCTCCCAGAGGGTACATGTAATTAAAACAAAACCATTACAAGTTTAGTTTTATTTTTAAACACAATGGGCATAAGTTTTAATTAGCATTAACGATGACGTGGCCAAGAATAGAACTGACTTAATATCAAACATCAATTATGAATACCATCTCTGGTACGTAGATTTCATATGAATTGGAATTTTATTTAAAAAATTCGATATTGTCAAAATTTTTATGAAGTAAATTTTGTGTTCACCTAAGCGTCTTTAGTCATGTATATCTATTAGCAATTATTTTAAATTTCATGTTGCTAGTTAATTACCGCTAATTAATATTAAATATTTTTTGATTTTGATTGTCGATTATCAAAACAACATTAGAACTTATTTTAAAAATATAACGAATTATTTAGATACGAACCTCTTATTCTTTGGTCCTTGATTTACGACATGCTTTGTTCTAATTTTACATCCGCGCAGCTCCTGAAACTACATCGCAGGTCATCTAGCTTATTGGCTCCCAGAGGGTACATGAAATTAAAACAAAACCATTACAAGATTAGTTTTATTTGTAAACACAATGGGCATAAGTTTTAATTAGCATCAACGATTACGTGGCCAAGAATGGAACTGACTTAATATCAAATGGACCACGTCATCAACACATGAATACCATCTCCGGGACGTAGATTTCCTACGAATTGGAATTTTTGGTTAAATTCGATAAGGTCAATATTTTTATGAAGTAAATTTTGTGTTCACCTTCCAAATTTACTGTGTTCCATATCAAATGGACCACGGCATCAATATATGAATACCAATTCCGGGACGTAGATTTCCTACGAATTGGAATTTTATATTAAATACGATATTGTCAATATTTTTATGAAGTAAATTTTGTGTTCACCTTAGCATATTTAGTCATATATATCTATGAGCAATTGTTTTAAATTTCATGTTGCTAGTTAATTACTGCTAATTAAAATGAAATATTTTTTGATTATTATTGTCGATTATCAAAACAATATAAGAACTTATTTTAAAAATATAACGAATTATTTAGATACGAACCTCTTATTCTTTGGTCCTTGATTTACGACATCCTTTGTTCTGATTTTACATCCGCGCAGCTCCTGAAACTACATCGCAGGTCATCTAGCTTATTGGCTCCCAGAGGGTACATGTAATTAAAGCAAAACCATTACAAGTTTAGTTTTATTTGTAAACACAACGGGCATAAGTTTTAATTAGCATTAACAATGACGTGGCTAAGATTAGAACTGACTTAATTTGAAATGGACCACGTTCCATGGCTTTCGCGAAATCCAAATTGGTGGGCTGGGATTATATTGTGGTATATCAGATGTTGATTAAGTCGGATCAGCAGGCATTTCTCGAATAGTTTCGAAATACATAAATCATTATGATAATCAACCTCTTCCATCGTTGTGGAAAGTAACCAAGTTTGGTTATGGCATTAAAGAGCTTGGTTATGTAGCGAACTGCAGAATTTGGCAGCTGGATGATCATTTCTGGTGTTATAAGGTCGCAGCCGGGGGATTATTTCGGGCTGAGATTGTCTTTGATTATTTTAGTTACTTCTTTAGGACGAAACACAATTGGGGTGTGTTGCTGGTGGCGGTTTACGGGATAGGACGGTAGCGCGAATGTGCTAGTAGCCTGGTTTGGCGTGAACACATTTTGTAGGTGAGCGGCAAATGTGGTGGCTCTGTCTTCATCACTACGGGCCCAGCCACCTGAGGAATTCCTTATCGGCAAAACGGTTTCAGTCGGTGGGCGAAGAGTTGAGTGGGCTCGCCACAGTGACTTTTGTTTTGTGCCTGTTGGTGTGAGTTGCTCTATGTATCGGCGCTGATCGTCGTCCTCTTCTTGTTTCAGAGCGTTGGCCAGTTTCCGTGTGGCTACTTTTAGCTTTTGTTTTGCAGTTGGGGATCTGGAAGATTGCCATTCTCTGCGTAAGCGTCGTTTTACGTGGACGAGTTGCTCGATTTGTACGTTGGTCTTTTTTGAATTAATTGTATTATTTGTTATTTTGGGTGTTGCAGTAAGAGCTGCTGCAGTAAGGATGGATTGCAATGCGCACGTGTAGCTCTCTATATCAGATTCAGTATTGAGTTTTGGGCTTAGCTCAATATGTGAACTTACATATTTTTTATACCTGAGCCAGTTTGTTTTGTGAGAAGTCAATCTGAATGGTGGTTTTACGTTTTCTGCGTACCGGCGGAGGTGAATTAGTACAGGCGAGTGATCAGATGGCAGATCCGGCAGACATTCAGCTTTAACCAAACTGCGGGAAATATTTTTCGTAACTGCGAAGTCGATCAGGTCAGGCAGCTTATTGAGGTCTGATGGCCAGTATGTAGGACTCCCGGGGGAAACATGGTCAAGTTTATTAGTACCCCAGAGAGTATGTTTAGCGTTGTAGTCGCCTGCTGCAATGAAGTGTGGCCCTAGTGCTTGGAAGAAATCCAGGAATTGAGCTTCTAATATTGTGAAACGGGGGGGGCAGTATACGGCCGCTAGTGTAAGGAGAGTGTTGTCATCCAGCTGAATGTTGATAGATGTGGCCTAAAGATTATTTTCCGCAAATTCTTTGTAAAAGTGGTGCTTTATACGGTTCCTTATGAGTATCAGTATTCAGGATTTGTCTCTGATGGTATCAGCGTAGCTGTTCCTTGGTGTACCCGCGCCGTATTCATTCTTTTGTGAAGACGGATTTTCAGCTCTTTGTAGATTGGACAGCCTCTGTAGTTTGCTGTGTGATTGCCCCCACAGTTATTGCATTTTTTCTCGCATGCATTTTTTTTTTGTTAGTTTGACACTGTTTGGAGTCGTGGAGATCTCCACAGACTACGCACACCGGGCGAAGTGTACAATACGACCTCGTGTGGCCATACTCTTGGCAGTTTGTACATTGTACAGGAGCGTTACGTTTGTGCGGCTCTTCTACCGTGATCCTACGGTGCAGAAGGAGCTGGAGTTTGTAAATTGGGTGAACATTGGCTTGTTTTCTGGTTCAAGCTCAATCTTGAAGAGTATTGATATTGAACACGCTTTTGGCGTAAAATCCCTTTTCCTTTAGCACCTCAGTTATCTCTTCGGGCGTAACATCAGACTCAATGCCCTTCAGGACTACTTGCAGGCCCTTGCTACTTTTAAGCTGGTAAGTGTAGAAGCCTATTTTTTGTGCGGTAAAATAGTTTGTGACTTTTCTGTAGTTGTCCTCCGTTTTCGTCTGAAGTTTGATTTCATTGATAGTACCTCTTACGGGGGGAATTATATGAAAGCTATCTTTTCCAATAAGGCCAATCAAAGTATTTACAAAACCGCTTGTGCTCTTCTCGCGGATGTATATTGGCGGAGGTTTTGTTTTCTTCGGTTCGATATCAACGGATCCCAGCGGCACGTCCTCAGCGGTATCTACCAGCAAGGCAAATCTGTTGGTATTTGCAGGGGCTACATTTTTGATCAAGGTAGAGTTGTCGCGTGTATTTTTCGGCTTGTTTTCCAAATCTGAATTTTCCGGGCTGAGCTTTCGCTTTATTGTAATGTAGCGGTCCATTCCAGTCTGCCAGGTCGACCCAGCTTTTTTGTTTACGTTTTCGTTTTGTTTTGCTGGTAGTGCAGCAGTACCGTTTATTGCTTGCGGTTTTGCTTTCGCTGACTCAGTCAGAGCGTGAGCGGGTGCAGCCGATGACGAGGTAGAGCGGGCTGTCGGACTATCTCCAGCTGTTGTTGTTGGAGGTAGCGGGGCTTCTGTCGGAGCTAAGAGAGCGGGAGAGCAGGAGCGCGCTCTTTCTTGATTTGTTGGTAGAAGAAGGTTTCTTGGGCTATGGGTTATTAACCGCTCGATGTCTGCGTTTGGGGTTATCGGTGAGACGTAGGAGAAGTACGCGTTGTTGCGTTGAATTGAGAGCCGGCGTTCTTCTTGCTCGCGCTGAGCGCGAGTTTCGTTCTGACTCATAGTTTTATAATTTAAGATAACGAATCACTATATATTTAAGCGATCTTGAATCGCATAGAGCGTCTCTTTCGCTTTCGGATTTTTTTTTTTTTTTTTTATTTAGTTTACTTTATTTGGCGTTCACTTCACTCAAAACAACCGATTTTGTCCGGAGCTCGATAAAGAACGTCTTCACACTTCAGCGGTCACGCGACGACAAGATTTCCTATGAATTGGAATTTCTTTTTTTAAATATTCGGTATTGTCAATATTTTTATGAAGTAAATTTTGTGTTCACCTAAGCGTCTTTAGTCATGTATATCTATTAGCAATTATTTTAAATTTCATGTTGCTAGTTAATTACCGCTAATTAATATTAAATATTTTTTGATTTTGATTGTCGATTATCAAAACAACATTAGAACTTATTTTTAAAATATAACGAATTATTTAGATACGAACCTCTTATTCTTTGGTCCTTGATTTACGACATCCTTTGTTCTAATTTTACATCCGCGCAGCTCCTGAAACTACATCGCAGGTCATCTAGCTTATTGGCTCCCGGAGTGTACATGTAATTAAAACAAAACCATTACAAGATTAGTTTTATTTGTAAACACAATGGGCATAAGTTTTAATTAGCATCAACGATTACGTGGCCAAGAATGGAACTGACTTAATATCAAATGGACCACGTCATCAACACATGAATACCATCTCCGGGACGTAGATTTCCTACGAATTGGAATTTTTGGTTAAATTCGATAAGGTAAATAATTTTATGAAGTAAATTTTGTGTTCACCTTCCAAATTTACTGTGTACCATATCAAATGGACCACGGCATCAATATATGAATACCATCTCTGGTACGTAGATTTCCTACGAATTGGAATTTTATATTAAATACGATATTGTCATATTTAGTCATATATATCTATGAGCAATTGTTTTCAATTTCATGTTGCTAGTTAATTTCCGCTAATTAATATTAAATATTTTTTGATTTTGATTGTCAATTATCAAAACAACATAAGAACTTATTTTATAAATATAACGAATTATTTAGATACGAACCTCTTATTCTTTGGTCCTTGATTTACGACATCCTTTGTTCTGATTTTACATCCGCGCAGCTCCTGAAACTACATCGCAGGTCATCTAGCTTATTGGCTCCCAGAGGGTACATGTAATTAAAAGAAAACCATTACAAGTTTAGTTTTATTTGTAAA
This sequence comes from Drosophila sechellia, assembly GCF_004382195.2. Lineage (NCBI taxonomy): Eukaryota > Metazoa > Arthropoda > Insecta > Diptera > Drosophilidae > Drosophila > Drosophila sechellia. Next base: position 24,614 of record NW_022611344.1, read on the forward strand.
CACAACGGGCATAAGTTTTAATTAGCATTAACGATGACGTGGCTAAGATTAGAACTGACTTAATTTCAAATGGACCACGTCATCAACACATGAATACCATCTCCGGGACGTAGATTTCCTACGAATTGGAATTTTTGGTTAAATTCGATAAGGTCAATATTTTTATGAAGTAAATTTTGTGTTCACCTTCCAAATTTACTGTGTTCCATATCAAATGGACCACGTCATCAATTTATGAATACCATCTCTGGTACTTAGATTTCCTACGAATTGGAATTTTATATTAAATACGATATTGTCAATATTTTTATGAAGTAAATTTTGTGTTCACATTAGCATATTTAGGCATGTATATCTATTAGCAAATGTTTTAAATTTCATGTTGCTAGTTAATTACCGCTAATTAATATTAAATATTTTTTGATTTTGATTGTCGATTATCAAAACAACAAAAGAACTTTTTTCAAAAATATATCGAATTATTTAGATACGAACCTCTTATTCTTTGGTCCTTGATTTACGACATCCTTTGTGCTGATTTTTCATCCGTGCAGCTCCTGAAACTACATCGCTGGTCATCTAGCTTATTGGCTCCCAGAGGGTACATGAAATTAAAACAAAACCATAACAAGTTTAGTGTTATTTGTAAACACAATGGGCATAAGTTTTAATTAGCATTAACGATGACGTGGCCAAGAATAGAACTGACTTAATATCAAATGGACCACGTCATCAATTTATGAATACCATCTCTGGTACGTAGATTTCCTACGAATTGAAATTTTATATTAAATACGATATTGTCAATATTTTTATGAAGTAAATTTTGTGTTCACATTAGCATATTTAGGCTTGTATATCTATTAGCAATTGTGTTAAATTTCATGTTGCTAGTTAATTACCGCTGATTAATATTAAATATTTTTTGATTTTGATCGCCGATTATCAAAACAACATAAGAACTTACTTTAAAAATATATCGAATTATTTAGATACAAACCTCTTATTCTATGGTCCTTTATTTATGACATCCTTTTCGCTAATTGTACATTCGGATAGCTCCTTATATCACATCGTAGGTCATCTAGCTTATTGGCTTCCAGAGGGAACTTATAATTGAAACTAAGCCATTATAACATTCACAGTAGCATATTTTGTTATGTATATCTATTAGCAATTGTTATAAATTTCATGTTGTAGTTAATAACCGCTAATTAATATTAAATATTTTTTAATTTTGATTGTCGATTTTCAAAACAACATAAGAACTTATTTTAAAAATATAACGAATTATTTAGATACGAACCTCTTATGCTTTGGTCCTTGATTTCCGACATCCTTTGTGCTGATTTTACATCCGCGCAGCTCCTGAAACTACATCGCAGGTCATCTAGCTTATTGGCTCCCAGAGGGTACACGAAATTAAAACAAAACCATAACAAGTTTAGTGTTATTTGTAAACACAATGGGCATAAGTTTTAATTAGCATTAACGATGACGTGGCCAAGACTCGTCGATTATCAAAACAACATAAGAACTTATTTTAAAAATATATCGAATTATTTAGATACAAACCTCTTATTATATGGTCCTTTATTTATGACATCCTTTTCGCTGATTGTACATTCGGATAGTTCCTAATATTACATCGTAGGTCATCTAGCTTATTGGCTTCCAGAGGGAACTTATAATTGAAACTTAACCATTATAACTTTCACAGTAGCAAATTTTGTTATGTATATCTATTAGCAATTGTTAAAAATTTCATGTTGTAGTTAATAACCGCTAATTAATATTAAATATTTATTGATTTTGATTGTCGATTATCAAAACAACATAAGAACTTATTTTAAAAATATAACGAATTATATAGATACGAATCTCTTATTCTTTGGTCCTTGAATTACGACATCCCTTGTTCTGATTTTACTACATCGCAGGTCATCTAGCTTATTGGCTCCCAGAGGGTACATGAAATTAAAACAAAACCATTACAAGTTTAGTGTTATTTGTAAACACAATGGTCATAAGTTTTAATTAGCATTAACGATGACGTGGCCAAGACTAGAACTGACTTAATTTTTAAAAAACATTATATAAGTTAACACGCGCAGGGCCAAAATCGCTAACTCCACGAGAAGACCGGACGCGGCCGCAGTAACGTCAGCGCGACTGCAACTTAGTCGCGAAATATGACTCCTGCATTCCAACATTCTACTGCCCAGAGCGTGTGAAGCGCAATGTCAGCATTCTGCTGTGAGCGCTGCTTCAGAAGACGGGCTACTTCATATTATTTAGATGCGAACCTCTTATTCTTTGGTCCTTGATTTACGACATCCTTTGTTCTAATTTTACATCCGCGCAGCTCCTGAAAGTACATCGTAGGTCATCTAGCTTATTGGCTCCCAGAGGGTATATGAAATTAAAACAAAACCATTACAAGTTTAGTGTTATTTGTAAACACAATGGGCATAAGTTTTAATTAGCATTAACGATGACGTGGCCAAGAATGGAACTGACTTAATATCAAATGGACCACGTCATCAATATATGAATACCATCTCTGGTACGTAGATTTCCTACGAATTTTTTTAAAAATATTAAGTTGACAAACACTAGAAATATATACCATAAACAAAAACTACATTTGCACTGTGCCGTGTAGCTTACGTGCCACTAATGAGAATCGAGGAGGAGGGCGCAAAATTTTTACTTGCAAAATTTTCCATTTGCTTAGTTTAATTTCTAATTTAATTACTTATTCTCTCATTGTGTGTGTGTGCCATCTTCAGTTTGCAGCCTTTGGGATAATCTTTTGTCTCCCTGAAGTGTGTGTCTGTATGTGTGTGTGTGGAGTCTGCTGTTTGCATGTGTGTCAGTGTAGCTTGTCATTTATTTATTTTATGTCACATCGAGTCCGCGAGTTCGATATTGTCAATATTTTTATGAAGTACATTTTGTGTTCACCTTAGCATATTTAGTCATGTATATCTATGAGCAATTATTTAAAATTTCATGTTGCTAGTTAATTACCGCTAATTAATATGAAATATTTTTTGATTTTGATTGTCGATTATCAAAACAACATAAGAACTTTATTTTAAAAATATAACGAATTATTTAGATACGAACCTCTTATTCTTTGGTCCTTGATTAACGACATCATTTGTGCTAATTTTACATTCAAGCAGCTCCTGGAACTATATCGCAGGTCATCTAGCTTATTGGCTCCCAGAGGGTACATGAAATTAAAACAAAACCATTACAAGTTTAGTGTTATTTGTAAACACAATGGGTATAAGTTTTAATTAACATTAAGGAGACGTGGCCAAGAATAGAACTGATTTAATATCAAATGGACCACGTCATCAATTCATGAATACCGTCTCTGGGACGTAGATTTCCTACGAATTGGAATTTTATATTAAATTCGATATTGTCAATTTTTTTATGAAGTAAATTTTGTGTTCACCTTAGCATATTTAGTCATGTATATCTATTAGCAATTATTTTAAATTTCATGTCGCTAGTTAATTACCGCTAATTAATATGAAATATTTTTTGATTTTGATTGTCGATTATCAAAACAAAATAAGAACTTATTTAAAAAATATAACGAATTATTTAGATACGAACCTCTTATTCTTTGGTCCTTGATTTACGACATCCTTTGTTCTAATTTTACATCCGCGCAGCTCCTGAAACTACATCGCAGGTCATCTAGCTTATTGGCTCCCAGAGGGTACATGAAATTAAAACAAAACCATTACAAGTTTAGTGTTATTTGTAAACACAATGGGTATAAGTTTTAATTAGCATTAACGATGACGTGGCCAAGAATGGAACTGACTTAATATCAAATGGACCACGTCATCAATTCATGAATACCGTCTGTGGTACGTACATTTCCTACGAATTGGAATTTTGTGTTAAATTCGATATTGTTAATATTTTTATGAAGTAAATTTTGTGTACACCTTAGCATATTTAGTCATGTATATCTATTAGCAATTGTTATAAATTTTATGTTGTAGTTAATAACCGCTAATTAATATTAAATATTTTTTGATTTTGATTGTCGATTATCAAACGATGACGTGGCCAAGACTAGAACTGACTTAATTTCAAAAAACATTATATATAAAATTATCAAAAATTATAAATTAGAAATATACTAGAAAGATTAAGTTTACTTAAAAATATTCTAAAAATATTCGGTAAATATATGTTAAAAATTTGAAGTTGACAAACTCTAGAAATATATACCATAAACAAAAACTATATTTGCACTGTGCCGTGTAGCTTACGTGCCACTAATGAGAATCGAGGAGGAGGGCTCAAAATTTTTACTTGCAAAATTTTCCATTTGCTTAGTTTAATTTCTAATTTAATTACTTATTCTCTCATTGTGTGTGTGTGCCATCTTCAGTTTGCAGCCTTTGGGATAATCTTTTGTCTCAGTGAAGTGTGTGTCTGTATGTGTGTGTGTGGAGTCTGCTGTTTGCATGTGTGTCAGTGTAGCTTGTCATTTATTTATTTTATGCCACATCGAGTCCGCGAGTTCGATATTGTCAATATTTTTATGAAGTAAATTTTGTGTTCACCTTAGCATATTTAGTCATGTATATCTATGAGCAATTATTTTAAATTTCATGTTGCTAGTTAATTACCGCTAATTAATATGATATATTTTTTGATTTTTATTGTCGATTATCACAACATAAGAACTATTTTAAAAATATATCGAATTATTTAGATATAAACCTCTGATTCTATGGTCCTTGATTTATGACATCCTATTCGCTGTTCCTAGGTTATCTAGCGTATTGTCTTCCAAAGGGAATTTATAATTGAAACTAAACCATTATAACTTTCACAATAGAATATTTTGTTATGTATATCTATTAGCAATTGCATGTTGTAGCAATTTCATGTTGTAGTTAATAACCGCTAATTAATATTAAATATTTTTTGATTTGATTGCCTATTATCAAAACAATATAAGAACTTATTTTAAAAATATAACGAATTATTTAGATACGAACCTCTTATTCCTTGGTCCTTGATTAACGACATCATTTGTGCTAATTTTACATTCAAGCAGCTCCTGAAACTATATCGCAGGTCATCTAGCTTATTGGCTCCCAAAGGGTACATGTAATTAAAACAAAACCATTACAAGTTTAGTGTTATTTGTAAACACAATGGGCATAAGTTTTAATTAGCATTAACGATGACGTGGCCAAGAATAGAACTGACTTAATATCAAACATCAATTATGAATACCATCTCTGGTACGTAGATTTCCTATGAATTGGAATTTTATTTAAAAAATTCGATATTGTTAATATTTTTATGAAGTAAATTTTGTGTTCACCTCAGCATCGTTAAACATGTATTAGCAAACGTTTTAAATTTCATGTTGCTAGTTAATTACCGCTAATTAATATTAAATATTTTTTGATTTTGATCGTCGATTATCAAAACAACATAAGAACTTATGTTAAAAATATATCGAATTATTTAGATACAAACCTCTAATTCTATGTTCCTTGATTTATGACATCCTATTCGCTGATTGTACATTTGCATAGCTCCTAAAATTACATCGTAGGTTATCTAGCGTATTGGCTTTCAGAGGGAACTTATAATTGAAACTAAACCATTATAACTTTCACAATAGCATATTTTGTTATGTATATCTATTAGCAATTGTTATAAATTTCATGTTGTAGTTAATAACCGCTAATTAATATTAAATATTTTTTGATTTTGATTGTCGATTATCAAACGATGACGTGGCCAAGACTAGAATTGACTTAATTTCAAAAAACATTATATATAAAATTATCAAAAATTATAAATTAGAAATATACTAGAAAGATTAAGTTTACTTAAAAATATTCTAAAAATATTCGGTAAATATATGTTAAAAATATTAAGTTGACAAACACTAGAAATATATACCATAAACAAAAACTACATTTGCACTGTGCCGTGTAGCTTACGTGCCACTAATGAGAATCGAGGAGGAGGGCGCAAAATTTTTACTTGCAAAATTTTCCATTTGCTTAGTTTAATTTCTAATTTAATTACTTATTCTCTCATTGTGTGTGTGTGCCTTCTTCAGTTTGCAGCCTTTGGTATAATCTTTTGTCTCCCTGAAGTGTGTGTCTGTATGTGTGTGTGTGGAGTCTGCTGTTTGCATGTGTGTCAGTGTAGCTTGTCATTTATTTATTTTATGCCACATCGAGTCCGCGAGTTCGATATTGTCAATATTTTTATGAAGTAAATTTTGTGTTCACCTTAGCATACTTAGTCATGTATATCTATTATCAGTTATTTTAAATTTCATGTTGCTAGTTAATTACCGCTAATTAATATGATATATTTTTTGATTTTTATTGTCGATTATCAAAACAACATAAGAACTATTTTAAAAATATATCGAATTATTTAGATACGAACCTCTTATTCTATGGTCCTTGATTTATGACATCCTATTCGCTGATTGTACGTTCGCCTAGCTCCTAAAATTACACCGTAGGTTATCTAGCGTATTGGCTTCCAAAGGGAATTTATAATTGAAACTAAACCATTATAACTTTCAAAATATAATATTTTGTTATGTAAGTTAACACAAGCAGTTCTCACGGAGTGAGACTGCCGAATTGCAAGCTGTATCCGGTGGCCTGCACGCGCAGCGAGGATATTGCTGATCGCGCATTCCAAGGGCAATTGCCCGGAGTCCGCCCGATACACTCGCGGAGCGAGTTAACACAAGCAGTTCTCACGGAGTGAGACTGCCGAATTGCAAGCTGTATCCGGTGGCCTGCACGCGCAGCGAGGATATTGCTGATCGCGCATTCCAAGGGCAATTGCCCGGAGTCCGCCCGAAACACTCGCGGAGCGAGTGATCGGCCGGATACAGGAGTGCTGACTTAAGCGCTCTGCCGAAAACGCTGCAACAAACCAGAGGCCTGGAGTTGCAGCGAGTTAAGATTTTAAGTTAGTAATAAATTGTACTCCGTAGCTTACGCTACGTACTGTAACAGAAATTATTAAAGACCCTCGCCCTAACGGGAGTGCGGTAATAAAATAATTAAACCTAAACACCGAGACTTATAATTGTCGCCCAACGGCACGAACCCGCCAAGAAGTTCTAATTGGGGATATAAAAAACCTCAAAGTGAAAAATCTAAAACAAAGCTCTTAACAGAGTTGGTTAAATTAATATAAAAAAAAAAACCTTAAAGTGAAAAATCTAAAACAAAGCTCTTAACAGAGTTGGTCAAATTGATAAAAATCATCAAAGTGCAGTGCAAAATCTAAAACAAAGCTAGCTGGACAAATCGATAAAAATCAACAAAGTACAGTGCAAAACCAAAAACAAGCTCTCAGCAGAGTTGGAAAAATTGATATTAAAAAAAAAAAAAGAAGAAAACTGAAACGGGAAGAATTTCCCTAAAGCAACAACAGCGGCAGCAACGACAGCGGCAGCAACGACAGCGGCAGCGACGACAGCGGCAGCGACGACAGCGGCAGCGACGACAGCGGCAGCGACGACAGCGGCAGCGACGACAGCGGCAGCGACGACAGCGGCAGCGACGGCAGTGGCAGCGGCAGCGACGGCAGCGGCAGCGACGACAGTACCAGTGGCAAAAAGCCGTCGGCGAATCGCAAAACTCGAAAATTAAAATTAGGAACATGTGAGTAGGCTTTTTGTTCTAAGTTTTCGCCAATCAAAACATATTCAGTGAATAAATTTTTTCGTTTAAAAAAAAAAGTAAAAAATACTGAAAAAAATATAACATCCAAGCAATTTTGGACTCGAATTTCTCATGTGAAAATAAATATTATTAAAATATTTTTCTCGTCTGTGTTTTAAATAAAAGGCAACCGATTCGATATGAAATAAAAAATAGTTAACAAATTTTTTGCTTGTGTTTCAAATAAAAGGCAACTGATCTGATATGAAATAAAAATATTCCATAAACATTCCCCAAATATTTTACAAATATTTTACAGGGTTTTGACCAAATTTTACAGTATTCTTATTGTGAAAATAAATGATATTCAATTTATTCTTGTGTTTGTGTTCATAATAAAAGGCAACTGATTTAATACGTATTACAAATATTTTGCAAATGTTCTATAGAGTTCTTGATCGAATTTTATAATACCCAATTTTTATTATTCGGACCCATGTCGCCGACACTGAAAACAAAATATTCTCCAATATTTTTTTTAAAATTCATAACACCAAATTTTTTTTTATTAACTCCGACATATGTATAGAAATACCGATACCGTCGAATCAGACGACGAAGTTTTGGAGGAGTACAGGAAACTTTTAGAAACAAGGGTCATAAGGCAAACGCCAGTGGAAAATCAAACCCAACCGTCAAGCAGTAGGGCACCTCTCATTCGAAACAGCACTCTCGACCTTGAAAATCAAAAAATCCAACAGGCAGCCGAAATGCAGGCAGATCAAATTGCGAGTATGGAGGCCGCCATAGCCGGTGCACTCCAGAGGCAAGAAGAAATTTTCGAAGCAAAATTATCCAAGATTATGGGGGAGCTAAGCTTACTCAAGGGTAAAACCCCAAGTATCCAGACATTCCAAGAGATCGAGTATAAACCAGAAGAGGTTCCGTGTAACGAGCCCCTCGATATGGTAAAGTCTGTTCCAGAATTCGACGGAAAACAAGAAAATTACGTCTCCTGGAGACAGGCTGCTACCGCGGCTTACAAGATATTTGCGACCTACCCGGGTAGCAGTCGGCATTACCAGGCCGTAGGGATTCTAAAGAATAAAGTCAGAGGCCCAGCAGCAGCTGTATTAGCCTCGTTCAGCACTCCTTTAAATTTTCACGCCATACTGGCGCGTCTCGATTTTACATATGCGGACAAAACTCCGACACATGTGATCAAGCAGGAGTTAAGCCTATCAAGACAGGGAGAATTACCCCTGCTTAAATACTACGACGAGATAGAAAGGAAGCTAACGCTCCTCACTAATAAAACGATTATGACCCACGACGAAACCGCAGCGGCCGTCCTCAATGAGCAGCACAGAGAAGACGCTTTACACGCGTTTGTATCTGGGCTAAAAAAATCGTTAAAAATTGCCGTTTTTCCGGCACAACCTCGAGACTTACCCTTAGCTTTGGCATTAGCCCAAGAAGCTGAGTCGAGTAATGAGAGAAGTGTATTTGCGGCCACCTTCGCCCGGCACAATGAAGAAAAAACCTATAGGTCAAACAACCAGCAAAAAGCGGGTTGGAAAAATTCATACTACGAGCAAAATCAAAATTCGGGGGCAATAAAAAAGAACCCTCATTTTGTCAGAACTCCAAAAGGAGCAAACCAAGGTGGTTCCTTTAAGCAAAGGCCAACCAACAGCGCAGGGAATAGCCAAGGCCAACCAGTGCCAGAACCGATGGAGGTCGACACCTCCTCCCGATTCAAGCAACCCTCGGCGTGGCAAAGAGGCCAGTCGTCTCGGTCCCGCCAAAAAATTAACTTCATGCCGGAAGAAATCTCCGACGAAGAAGACTATGACACCGTTGCTCAAGCAAGTGCCATAGAAATAGAGGACGACCTGGATGCAGAAGACTCCTGCAATTTTTTAGGGTAAAATCCCTCCTCCCCTACATTACTCGTAAGGTAGCAGGAGGAGAGATCAAATTACTACTAGATACAGGTACCTCTAAGAGTTATATTACTCCACTCCCGGGGCTGAAAGGCGTCGTGGCAGCGGAGAAACCCTTTACAGTAAAGTCAATCCATGGCTCTACTAGAATAGATAAAAAATGCATCGCTTCAGTGTTTAACGTAAAAACGCCCTTCTTTATTTTAAACAATCCCAAGGACTTTCACGGTATAATCGGACTCGACTTGTTTAAACAAGTGAATTCGAAGCTCGACTTTACCAGAAATGTTCTAAATACTAATAATGGAACTGAAAAGATCCAATTTAGTAAAGCAGCAAACGTAAACTTCATTAAAATGGACGATGAAGACGTCCCTCCTGCAATCAAGGATACTTTTGACAAAATGATCGTAAAAAATCATAGAGCCTTCGCTGATCCAGACGAGGCACTACCATTTAATATAAATACTATCGCCACGATTAAAACAGATGGGGAGCCGGTATATTCAAAATCATACCCGCATCCCATGGGTGTGACTGAATTCGTCAATGCAGAGGTTAAACAACTTCTTGCAGACGGCGTAATAAGGCCATCCAAGTCTCCCTACAACAACCCGACCTGGGTTGTAGATAAAAAGGGAACAGATCAAAACGGGGTGAAAAAGAAGCGACTAGTTATCGACTTTAGGAAACTAAATCAGAAAACAGTCGATGATAAATACCCTATCCCAACAATTTCGACAATACTGTCGAATAGGGGTGAATCAAATTTTTTTACGACACTTGATCTTAAGTCAGGTTTTCACCAGATAGAACTGGCAGAAAAAGACAGAGAAAAAACAGCATTCTCAATAAACAATGGTAAATACGAATTTTGTAGATTACCATTTGGTCTTAAAAATGCCCCAAGCATTTTCCAAAGGGCCATCGACGATGTCCTGCGGGATGGAATTTCGAAGATATGCTACGTGTATGTCGACGACGTCATAATTTTCTCCAAAACAAAAGAGGACCACGTTAAAGACGTGGACTGGGTTTTAAAAAAACTATTGGAGGCAGGCATGAGAGTATCCCAAGAAAAATCAAAGTTCTTCAAAAAGAGCGTTGAGTACCTGGGGTTCATAGTGTCACAAGGGGTGCTACGAACGTCACCTGAAAAGGTCAAAGCCATAAAACAATTCCCCTTACCTAAAACGCTTTTCGAACTCAGATCATTTCTAGGGTTAGCAAGCTACTATAGGTGCTTTATAAAAGACTTTGCGACGATCGCAAGGCCTCTTACGAGTATCCTAAAAGGAGACAACGGAAAAGCCAGCAAATATCAGTCAAGGAAAATTGACATTGACATGACTAAAGAACAGAAAGAAGCGTTTGACAGGCTGAGAGAAATCTTAGCATCGGAGGACGTCTTACTTTCATACCCAGATTTTAAGAGACCATTCGATCTAACGACGGATGCGTCAGGCTTCGGTTTAGGAGCAGTACTATCCCAAGATGGCCGCCCGATCACAATGATATCACGCGACCTGCGGGATAGTGAAAAAAATTATGCAACCAACGAGCGAGAGCTCCTTGCCATAGTTTGGGCATTAAAAAACCTACGGAACTACTTGTACGGTGTAAAAGGCTTGCAGATCTTTACCGATCATCAGCCTCTTACCTTTGCCGTCTCAGACAAAAACACTAACGCGAAACTAAAACGCTGGAAGGGAATTATCGACGATCACGGCGCTAAATTGGTCTACAAACCAGGGAAAGAAAATCTTGTGGCAGACGCGCTCTCCCGCCAGAACATAAACGCCTTGGAAGACGAACAAGATTCGGATGCAGCAACCATACATAGCGAACAATCACTGACATATACCCTAGACACAACAGAAAACCCGGTAAACTGTTTCAGGAATCAAATAATAATCGAGGAAGGAAACAGCTTTTCGGTAGACACATTCATCTTGTTTAAAAGCAAGGTGAGGCATATTATAAAAATTACCGACCGAACAAATCTGCTTAGCACATTACAGGACGTAGTCAATGCCGAGGTGGTTAACGCAATACATTGCTCTCTACCAATCCTGGCATTTATCCAACACAGACTAGTCGAACTGTTCCCAGGTACCTCCTTCAAATACACGAAAAGCTCCGTCCAAGATATTACAGATGCAACCGAGCAAAGGGAAATCGTTATAACAGAGCACAACAGGGCCCACCGGGCAGCACAAGAAAATGTAAAACAAATCTTGAGGGACTACTTTTCCCCAAAATGCTTCGGCTGGCAACAGAAACAACGTTAAGTTGCAAGACCTGTTCAATGGCGAAATACAAACGTCATCCATCGAAACAAGCGGTAGCAAAAACACCGATACCGTCCTTTGTGGGAGAAATCCTACACATTGACATTTTTCAACAGATGGAACTCTTTTTCTCACTTGCATCGATAAATTCTCGAAGTTCGCCACGGTGCAAGCCATCGCATCGAGGGCTATTGTGGACATAAAATCTACCTTACTACACATAATTAACTTTTTTCCAAAAATAAAAACAATCTATTGCGATAACGAGCGATCGCTAAACTCCGAAACCATTAAATCAATTCTGTTTAACCATTTCAATATTACTATTTCAAACGCTCCACCTCTACATAGCACCTCAAATGGTCAAGTAGAGAGGTTTCATAGTACCTTGGCAGAAATAGCCAGATGCTTGAGACTAGAAACCAACCTAGATGACACGACCGAATTAATTCTTTTGGCAACTAATAAATATAAGAATTCAATCCACTCAGTAACGAACAAAAAACCAATAGAAATTATCCACGTAAGGCCCATAGAATTCGAAAGTGGAATTAGCAAGAAAATCAAACAGGCTCAGGAAAAAACCCTTGACCGAGTAAATAAAAATAGGACCTATAAGGACTATCAAGTTGGTGAAAAGGTATTCCTAAAGACAAACAAACGCCTGGGTAACAAGCTTTCTCCACTATGTTCTGAGGAAACCGTTGAAGCAGACCTGGGGACCACGGTCTTAATAAAGGGGAGGGTGGTCCACAAAGACAGTTTACGCTAACCATCGCGAGACTCTGACCCCTTTTCCTATCTTTTTTATATTTCTTTTAGGTTACGTCATTATATCCTAGTTCTTATACTAACGATCGAAAGGACAAGCGCGACGGTACGACTTAACGACTATACGAACGCGGAATACATCCCAATAGAAGACAATGAAATTGTCATCTGGGAATCGTACGAATACCTACAACATTCAACGAACATGACAACGTACGAAGACTACGCCGACCAGACAGAGACAATGACAAAGACATTTACAGACGACCACAGGACACCGGTAATCATGACGGACTTGACCCACATTCGCAAGTTAGTAGCCACTCTAAAGACCCACCATAGGGCTACTAGGAGTATCAACTTAATCGGAACAGCACTTAAAGTTATCGCCGGTACCCCCGACTTTAACGATTGAGAACAGATAAAATTTAATCAAGAACAGTTAGCAAGAACAGAGGAAGCCCAGACAGAATTAAATATTAAATTTCAAAATCGCCTAAATGAACTCACAACTGCAATGAACCAAATACAAAAATTCGAACCAAATCAAGAAACTCACCTTTTAGAAATTATTTTAGCAAAAAATAGAATCGTTATCACAGTCCTCGAAAACATTGTAATGGGCTTAACCCTAGCAAAATTAAATATTGTAAGTCCAGCGATTTTGGACAACTCCGATATTGGCGAATTCAAGGACAGACAGCTTATTGACGTTAGTTTAATAGAACTATTAGAAGTATCTAGTATAAGCGTTTTTCAAAATTTGGAAATCATACATTTTCTAATTAAACTCCCTAACCCAAAGGTTATATGTAAGAAAATTACTGTCTTTCCGGTCCAACGTAATAACAAGATCCTGAACTTCGAGGACGGAGACAGAGTGGCCGAATGCAAATCCCGGAACATCAACATCGGGTACTGCAGGACGACAGTCGGTGCCACCTTTTGCAAAGAACTGCAGAACGGCACTTGCGCTCAGCAGATAATTTCCGGATCTATCGCGCATTGCTCCACACTTCCGGGACACCTGGATCCAGTGACCATTGTTGACCACGGCACGCTTATCGTGAACAACGCCAATGTAACCATAACCGACGACCAAGGGCAAGAGCAAGGGGTATCTGGAACTTACCTGGTAACCTACTCCAACAAGGTAGCTCTCAACGGCACCTGGTTTGTCAATCAGTTGGGAAATTCGAAGAAGAAACCTGCGGTGTCGGCCATGGCTGTTGTAAACGTCACGGCTCATCACAACCGATTAAGCCTCCCACTCCTTCATGAGTTGAGTTTGAGGAATCTCCATCATATCGGGGCCCTTAAGGAAAGACTTACCTTGGGGTCCCTCCTCAGCAACTCCTTCGCCATACTTGCCGTCCTACTACTCTGCTCTACCATTTGGTTTGGCTACTACCACGTGAAAGCCAAAAGCCGCGCAGAGCCAGGAGTTAACACCGACGTAGAGCAAGCGGGTCCCCGAGACGGCGACCACTTAAGAGAGGGAGGAGTTAACACAAGCAGTTCTCACGGAGTGAGACTGCCGAATTGCAAGCTGTATCCGGTGGCCTGCACGCGCAGCGAGGATATTGCTGATCGCGCATTCCAAGGGCAATTGCCCGGAGTCCGCCCGAAACACTCGCGGAGCGAGTTAATACAAGCAGTTCTCACGGAGTGAGACTGCCGAATTGCAAGCTGTATCCGGTGGCCTGCACGCGCAGCGAGGATATTGCTGATCGCGCATTCCAAGGGCAATTGCCCGGAGTCCGCCCGAAACACTCGCGGAGCGAGTGATCGGCCGGATACAGGAGTGCTGACTTAAGCGCTCTGCCGAAAACGCTGCAACAAACCAGAGGCCTGGAGTTGCAGCGAGTTAAGATTTTAAGTTAGTAATAAATTGTACTCCGTAGCTTACGCTACGTACTGTAACAGAAATTATTAAAGACCCTCGCACTAACGGGAGTGCGGTAATAAAATAATTAAACCTAAACACCGAGACTTATAATTGTCGCCCAACGGCACGAACCCGCCAAGAAGTTCTAATTGGGGATATAAAAAACCTCAAAGTGAAAAATCTAAAACAAAGCTCTTAACAGAGTTGGTTAAATTAATATAAAAAAAAAAACCTTAAAGTGAAAAATCTAAAACAAAGCTCTTAACAGAGTTGGTCAAATTGATAAAAATCATCAAAGTGCAGTGCAAAATCTAAAACAAAGCTAGCTGGACAAATCGATAAAAATCAACAAAGTACAGTGCAAAACCAAAAACAAGCTCTCAGCAGAGTTGGAAAAATTGATATTAAAAAAAAAAAAAAAGAAGAAAACTGAAACGGGAAGAATTTCCCTAAAGCAACAACAGCGGCAGCAACGACAGCGTCAGCGACGACAGCGGCAGCGACGACAGCGGCAGCGACGACAGCGGCAGCGACGGCAGCGGCAGCGACGACAGTACCAGTGGCAAAAAGCCGTCGGCGAATCGCAAAATTCGAAAATTAAAATTAGGAACATGTGAGTAGGCTTTTTGTTCTAAGTTTTCGCCAATCAAAACATATTCAGTGAATAAATTTTTTCGTTTAAAAAAAAAAGTAAAAAATACTGAAAAAAATATAACATCCAAGCAATTTTGGACTCGAATTTCTCATGTGAAAATAAATATTATTAAAATATTTTTCTCGTCTGTGTTTTAAATAAAAGGCAACCGATTCAATATGAAATAAAAAATAGTTAACAAATTTTTTGCTTGTGTTTCAAATAAAAGGCAACTGATCTGATATGAAATAAAAATATTCCATAAACATTCCCCAAATATTTTACAAATATTTTACAGGGTTTTGACCAAATTTTACAGTATTCTTATTGTGAAAATAAATGATATTCAATTTATTCTTGTGTTTGTGTTCATAATAAAAGGCAACTGATTTAATACGTATTACAAATATTTTGCAAATGTTCTATAGAGTTCTTGATCGAATTTTATAATACCCAATTTTTATTATTCGGACCCATGTCGCCGACACTGAAAACAAAATGTTCTCCAATATTTTTTTTAAAATTCATAACACCAAATTTTTTTTTTTATTAACTCCGACATATGTATAGAAATACCGATACCGTCGAATCAGACGACGAAGTTTTGGAGGAGTACAGGAAACTTTTAGAAACAAGGGTCATAAGGCAAACGCCAGTGGAAAATCAAACCCAACCGTCAAGCAGTAGGTCACCTCTCATTCGAAACAGCGCTCTCGACCTTGAAAATCAAAAAATCCAACAGGCAGCCGAAATGCAGGCAGATCAAATTGCGAGTATGGAGGCCGCCATAGCCGGCGCACTCCAGAGGCAAGAAGAAATTTTCGAAGCAAAATTATCCAAGATTATGGGGGAGCTAAGCTTACTCAAGGGTAAAACCCCAAGTATCCAGACATTCCAAGAGATCGAGTATAAACCAGAAGAGGTTCCGTGTAACGAGCCCCTCGATATGGTAAAGTCTGTTCCAGAATTCGACGGAAAACAAGAAAATTACGTCTCCTGGAGACAGGCTGCTACCGCGGCTTACAAGATATTTGCGACCTACCCGGGTAGCAGTCGGCATTACCAGGCCGTAGGGATTCTAAAGAATAAAGTCAGAGGCCCAGCAGCAGCTGTATTAGCCTCGTTCAGCACTCCTTTAAATTTTCACGCCATACTGGCGCGTCTCGATTTTACATATGCGGACAAAACTCCGACACATGTGATCAAGCAGGAGTTAAGCCTATCAAGACAGGGAGAATTACCCCTGCTTAAATACTACGACGAGATAGAAAGGAAGCTAACGCTCCTCACTAATAAAACGATTATGACCCACGACGAAACCGCAGCGGCCGTCCTCAATGAGCAGCACAGAGAAGACGCTTTACACGCGTTTGTATCTGGGCTAAAAAAATCGTTAAAAATTGCCGTTTTTCCGGCACAACCTCGAGACTTACCCTTAGCTTTGGCATTAGCCCAAGAAGCTGAGTCGAGTAATGAGAGAAGTGTATTTGCGGCCACCTTCGCCCGGCACAATGAAGAAAAAACCTATAGGTCAAACAACCAGCAAAAAGCGGGTTGGAAAAATTCATACTACGAGCAAAATCAAAATTCGGGGGCAATAAAAAAGAACCCTCATTTTGTCAGAACTCCAAAAGGAGCAAACCAAGGTGGTTCCTTTAAGCAAAGGCCAACCAACAGCGCAGGGAATAGCCAAGGCCAACCAGTGCCAGAACCGATGGAGGTCGACACCTCCTCCCGATTCAAGCAACCCTCGGCGTGGCAAAGAGGCCAGTCGTCTCGGTCCCGCCAAAAAATTAACTTCATGCCGGAAGAAATCTCCGACGAAGAAGACTATGACACCGTTGCTCAAGCAAGTGCCATAGAAATAGAGGACGACCTGGATGCAGAAGACTCCTGCAATTTTTTAGGGTAAAATCCCTCCTCCCCTACATTACTCGTAAGGTAGCAGGAGGAGAGATCAAATTACTACTAGATACAGGTACCTCTAAGAGTTATATTACTCCACTCCCGGGGCTGAAAGGCGTCGTGGCAGCGGAGAAACCCTTTACAGTAAAGTCAATCCATGGCTCTACTAGAATAGATAAAAAATGCATCGCTTCAGTGTTTAACGTAAAAACGCCCTTCTTTATTTTAAACAATCCCAAGGACTTTCACGGTATAATCGGACTCGACTTGTTTAAACAAGTGAATTCGAAGCTCGACTTTACCAGAAATGTTCTAAATACTAATAATGGAACTGAAAAGATCCAATTTAGTAAAGCAGCAAACGTAAACTTCATTAAAATGGACGATGAAGACGTCCCTCCTGCAATCAAGGATACTTTTGACAAAATGATCGTAAAAAATCATAGAGCCTTCGCTGATCCAGACGAGGCACTACCATTTAATATAAATACTATCGCCACGATTAAAACAGATGGGGAGCCGGTATATTCAAAATCATACCCGCATCCCATGGGTGTGACTGAATTCGTCAATGCAGAGGTTAAACAACTTCTTGCAGACGGCGTAATAAGCCCATCCAAGTCTCCCTACAACAACCCGACCTGGGTTGTAGATAAAAAGGGAACAGATCAAAACGGGGTGAAAAAGAAGCGACTAGTTATCGACTTTAGGAAACTAAATCAGAAAACAGTCGATGATAAATACCCTATCCCAACAATTTCGACAATACTGTCGAATAGGGGTGAATCAAATTTTTTTACGACACTTGATCTTAAGTCAGGTTTTCACCAGATAGAACTGGCAGAAAAAGACAGAGAAAAAACAGCATTCTCAATAAACAATGGTAAATACGAATTTTGTAGATTACCATTTGGTCTTAAAAATGCCCCAAGCATTTTCCAAAGGGCCATCGACGATGTCCTGCGGGATGGAATTTCGAAGATATGCTACGTGTATGTCGACGACGTCATAATTTTCTCCAAAACAAAAGAGGACCACGTTAAAGACGTGGACTGGGTTTTAAAAAAACTATTGGAGGCAGGCATGAGAGTATCCCAAGAAAAATCAAAGTTCTTCAAAAAGAGCGTTGAGTACCTGGGGTTCATAGTGTCACAAGGGGTGCTACGAACGTCACCTGAAAAGGTCAAAGCCATAAAACAATTCCCCTTACCTAAAACGCTTTTCGAACTCAGATCATTTCTAGGGTTAGCAAGCTACTATAGGTGCTTTATAAAAGACTTTGCGACGATCGCAAGGCCTCTTACGAGTATCCTAAAAGGAGACAACGGAAAAGCCAGCAAATATCAGTCAAGGAAAATTGACATTGACATGACTAAAGAACAGAAAGAAGCGTTTGACAGGCTGAGAGAAATCTTAGCATCGGAGGACGTTTTACTTTCATACCCAGATTTTAAGAGACCATTCGATCTCACGACGGATGCGTCAGGCTTCGGTTTAGGAGCAGTACTATCCCAAGATGGCCGCCCGATCACAATGATATCACGCGCCCTGCGGGATAGTGAAAAAAATTATGCAACCAACGAGCGAGAGCTCCTCGCCATAGTTTGGGCATTAAAAAACCTACGGAACTACTTGTACGGTGTAAAAGGCTTGCAGATCTTTACCGATCATCAGCCTCTTACCTTTGCCGTCTCAGACAAAAACCCTAACGCGAAACTAAAACGCTGGAAGGGAATTATCGACGATCACGGCGCTAAATTGGTCTACAAACCAGGGAAAGAAAATCTTGTGGCAGACGCGCTCTCCCGCCAGAACATAAACGCCTTGGAAGACGAACAAGATTCGGATGCAGCAACCATACATAGCGAACAATCACTGACATATACCCTAGACACAACAGAAAACCCGGTAAACTGTTTCAGGAATCAAATAATAATCGAGGAAGGAAACAGCTTTTCGGTAGACACATTCATCTTGTTTAAAAGCAAGGTGAGGCATATTATAAAAATCCCCGACCGAACAAATCTGCTTAGCACATTACAGGACGTAGTCAATGCCGAGGTGGTTAACGCAATACATTGCTCTCTACCAATCCTGGCATTTATCCAACACAGACTAGTCGAACTGTTCCCAGGTACCTCCTTCAAATACACGAAAAGCTTCGTTCAAGATATTACAGATGCAACCGAGCAAAGGGAAATCGTTATAACAGAGCACAACAGGGCCCACCGGGCAGCACAAGAAAATGTAAAACAAATCTTGAGGGACTACTTTTTCCCTAAAATGCTTCGGCTGGCAACAGAAACAACGTTAAGTTGCAAGACCTGTTCAATGGCGAAATACAAACGTCATCCATCGAAACAAGCGGTAGCAAAAACACCGATACCGTCCTTTGTGGGAGAAATCCTACACATTGACATTT
>NW_022611345.1:0-23738 GCF_004382195.2 Drosophila sechellia
CGCATGCATGGGTCGATCATGGCCCCGGTCTCGAAGGTCTTCGAGCCCGTGTCCAGCACGACGATGGCTGTAGGCAGAATAGGGACAGCCTGCTGCTGCCCCGTTGCCACCGCCGGAGACGCGACGGAGACCTTCGGACGCGGACGATTGTTGGCGACTGGGGCTGGTGGCGGAGGGCGGGAAATCCGGACCGGACGAGGTGCAGCGGGATGGCGCTCTCTGCGCGTCGGAGCTGGTAGCGCTGCCGGGGACGGAGCGGGACGGACCTCGTGCATGTGGAGTAGAGTGTGGTGGTCTCCTCCACACTTCTTGCATCCCTCTTGGCTTCGGCAGTCTCCTCCTGAGTGCTGATGGGCGAGGCAGTTCGAGCAGTACCTATTAATAAGTACTGCCCGAAGGCGCTTTTCAGCGCTCAGTTTGTGGAACCTCTTGCACTTCCGAAGAGGATGGATTCCAGAGCAGACTCGGCAGCGGTAGGATTTGATACCTCGAGTACGTCTGCTTTCCAACGACTGGGTGGCACGAGGTCGAGGAGCCATTATTGGAGGAAGTGAGTAAGTCTGCCAATAAAAGAAATGAAGAAGCTTAGTATGAGCCGACTACTATTTTGGCCCCGGAATGGGGGAAGTGCCCTAATCCCTAGGAACGGAGGACTCTTTGTCCTCCATCGGTAGCAGAATAACTTTGTGGACAGGGCGTTTTATGGTGCCGCGAGACGTACGGATCTCGACGACTCGAATGCGGTCGTCGGCTCCTGGAAAGGCAGAAACGATTCTGCCGAGCCGCCATTCGTGCGGTGGTAGATTGTCCTCCTTGACAACTACCATATCGTCGGCTTGGAGATTCCTGGTCGGAAATTGCCATTTGCTTCGTTTATGGAGTTCTTTAAGATACTCCTCTTTCCACCGTGCGCTAAACTGCTGATGTTGTGCCTTGAGGTGTTGCCATCGATTTATTATCGACTTGGCTTCGCCCTTTATCTCGGGTTCCGCCGTGGAAAGCAACGGCCCTCCAATAAGGAAATGGCCTGGTGTGAGGGCCAGCAAATCTGAGGGATCTTCGGACATAGGGGAGAGGGGTCTAGAGTTGAGGCAAGCCT
The DNA here is from genome assembly GCF_004382195.2 of Drosophila sechellia. Taxonomy (NCBI): domain Eukaryota; kingdom Metazoa; phylum Arthropoda; class Insecta; order Diptera; family Drosophilidae; genus Drosophila; species Drosophila sechellia. Next base: position 1,100 of record NW_022611345.1, read on the forward strand.
CAATCTTAGCGAGAAGCGTCGCCAGCTCCTCAAATGTATATTTGCGGGCTGACGTCGATTTAAGGAACAGGGTTTTGAAGCTTTTCACCCCTGCTTCCCACAAACCCCCCATATGTGGAGCCCCTGGTGGGATGAATCGCCATACGAGTCCCTGATGGCTATATGCATCAGTCACGGACTCTTTGATGGCTTGGAGAAAGTCCCGGGAAATCAAAGTTGCCGCCCCCACAAAGGTCTTACCATTATCCGAATGGACCCGTTGAGGACAACCGCGCCTCGCTACGAAACGAGCAAAGGCCGCTAGAAATTTCTCGGTTGTTAGATCGGAAGTGGGTTCCAAATGGATAGCCTTCGTGGAAAAGCACACAAACACACAAACATATCCCTTCGTTATGAGACACGCTCTCCCTGTATAGTTTTTTATTTCGAAAGGGCCGGCATAGTCGATACCCGTGTAGGTGAACGCCCTAGAGAAGGAGACTCTATCTGTCGGGAAATCGCCCATCAGCTGTGTTTGGAGTCTCTTCTTGTAAATCGTGCAAATCTTACAAGGATTGACCACAGCCTTCACCAGATTCTTGATTTTAGGAATCCAATACTTCGATCGGATCAGGCGTACGATCAATTGACTACCGCCATGAAGAGTGATCTGGTGAGTAAATTGGACGACGAGGCGGACAGTCTACAGTCATAGGGGAGAATAATTGGATGCCGTTCATCATATTGCAGGGTTTTGGAGGCAGTGAGACGGCCGCACGCCCTTAACAGGCCGTGTTGGTCAATGAACGGGAACAAATTCACCAAAGGACTTGACACAGGAAGAGGCCTTTTCTCGGTCAGATGCTGAAGCTCTTGGCCATATGCTCTGCGCTGCGCAATAGAGGTCAGAGTTCGTTCTGCCCCTCGGATCTCTTCACTTGTAGGGCGTGAGTTGGGCAAGAACGAACCCTTGCGGCAGCGTTTAAGGAAGCGTTGAACATAGACCAGAACTCGCAGGGCCTTGTCCAATTTGGAGAAACGTTCGAGAAAGTCGATGGACGGGGCCTTGACAAAATGCACTTTGACCGCGCGCTGCTCTAGCTCTGTCACTGGAAGAGTGTCGCTTTGTGCTGGCCATAGCTCTCGTGGCCCTTGCAGCCACTCTGGTCCGTGCCACCAGAGATGGTTTTCTGCCAATTCATGTAGGGATACGCCTCGACTGGCTAGATCGGCGGAGTTTTGTTCTGAGCGAACGTGTGCCCAACAGTCGACTGGCGTCGCCTGCGTGATCTTGGCAACTCTGTTGGCCACAAATGTGGTCCAGTTGCACGCAGGCTTTCGTAGCCAGGCTAAGACGATTGTGGAATCTGTCCAGCAGCGGATATCTGAATTGGCGGAGGGCATGTGCGAAAGGATTGCTGTCACCATTTCGGTTAACAGCACGGCACCACAGAGCTCTAGCCGAGGAAGGGAGACGGTTTTTACCGGGGCCACTCGTGTTTTGGCTGTAAGCAGGCGAGTCAGAATCTTTTGCCCCATCTCGACGCGGATGTATATAGCCGCGCCATAGGCTCTCTGAGACGCGTCACAGAAACCGTGGTGCTCTATGATAACCTCAGGCTGGTACCAGATCCATCTCGGAACGCGGATCTGGTTGAGGTCGGAATACTCGTCTAAAAACGATTGCCACCGCTGACACATTTCAGTGGGAAGCTTATCGTCCCAGCCTAAGTTTTGCAACCAAATCTCCTGCATGAACATTTTGGAACGGATTATGAACGGCGCGAGCCACCCGGCAGGATCGAACAACCTAGCGATTTGGGACAAAACTTCTCGCTTTGTATAGGAGGGTTCCACAACTATGTCTGGAGGAACGAAATAGAATTCGTCGGACTTTGCCCTCCACCGAATACCGAGCGTCTTGGCCGTGCTTTCGGCATCGATGTCGAGGAACTCGCTATGAAGGAGGTGTTCGGCCGGGACGTCTTTAAGGACGCTTTTGTTGTTCGAGGTCCACTTTCTTAGCGGAAACCCGGAGGCACTTAGGGCTGCTTGCAACTCTCGAATTGAACTTTGGGCTTCGATTACGGAATTCGCCCCTGCCAGAACGTCGTCGACGTACATGTGCTGCTGGATGATGCGGCTGGCATTTGGAAATGGCACTTGGATATCCTCTGCCAGCTGTTGCAAGACTCGAATGGCGAGGAAGGGGGCGCAGTTGACCCCGAAGGTAACTGTTTTTAATTCGAAGTCTCGGATATCTCCTTCCTTGTTTCGGAACAGAATTCTTTGAAACGGGGTATGTTTTGGATCGACCCAGATCTGACGATACATTTTCGTAATGTCTGCACTGAAGACGTATTGAAAATAACGCCATTTCAGGACCTGGATCGTTAGTTCGGATTGTAGGACTGGACCAGCATGAAGAATATCATTTAAGCTGGTCCCATTTGCCGACGGACTTGAAGCGTTGAATACAACGCGAAGCTTTGTAGTGGTGCTTTCGGGCTTAACTACCGCGTGATGAGGAAGATGATACGAGGGAGAATTGTGAGTCGGCGGAACTTCTTTCATATGACCCAGATCCAGGTACTCCTGGATCACGCTGTCATATTGCTCTTTTAATGGAAAGTCTCTTTTTAAACGATTTTAGTTTCTAAGAAACTGAGCTAGCGCAATGGACCTTGAATATCCTAAATCGGATCCGGTATTCTCGGGATCCCGGAACGGGAGCGTCACCACGTATCTCCCGCTTGCGTCTTTTGTCGTTGTTTGGAGGAAGTTCCTTTCACAATAGGAGTCCGACTCTTTTACCATCTTTACTGGTAGATCCTCCACCTGCCAGAACTTGCTGAGAAGGGTGTCGAGCGTATCAGGGTCGCCTATTTCGTGCACTTGGGTCGTGAAGGATGCGACCCGTTTCGGCTTGCCCTTGGAAATCGGCCCCGTTAGCACCCACCCGAAAATAGTTTCTTGGCCCAGGAGCGAGCCGCAAATATTTTGTCGGGTGCCATCCATCATTATGGATGGTAGAATGTCAGCCCCGATCAATACATCAATTTGAGAGCTCTCAAAAAAGGTAGGATCTGCCCAGCGGAGTGCGGGCAGGTCCTTCAAAGAATTCCGAGGGATCGGATAGGAGGGCAGTTTGCCTGAGAGCTCCGCAAGGACGTACGCTTCAGTGTCTAACTGTAGACCTGGCTTAGTAGGAGAGCGAATCCCGAAGTGACACAGCTTCGAGGATTTCGCGGAGACTGAATGATTTAACCCGGAGACTTGGGTCTGGGTGCTGCGGAATGGCAACTTGATGAGGTTGAACAGGCGTTCTGAAATGAACGTCGCCTCGGATCCCGAGTCGATTAAGGCTCGGGCTCGGTAGCTCGTCCCCAAATGGCACACGTCAATCATCGCTGTGCTCAGTAGGACGGCTGAAGAAGCCGGACGCGAAAAAAGTTTGCACCGTTGAGGTGCTTGCCGATGCATTTCTGCTAGAGGGTCTCGGAAGTTGCTGTGTAGGGGGCGAGGTTGAGGAACTCGCATTTTCGGAATTTGGGGGGCTGCGATGCAGCAGCGTATGGTGCCTGCCCTTACATGTAAAGCAGCTGTGCGTGCTTGTGCAGTCACGTAGCTGATGACCTCTGGCAAAACAATTCAGACATAGCTGCTTCTTTTTGATATACCCGGAGCGCGAGTCAACAGACATTTGCTCAGTGGTGCCCTTCAACGCACGAATGTGAGCGTTAAACTTGTCCGACAATTCCCGAAGCGATGCCACTGAACCATTCCGTATTACCTTTAAACCCAGAACCTCGGTGATGTGCGCCTGAAAAACGAGACGCCGATTATCAAACCTTTTTTGAAGCAACTCTAAAGCCGCTCCGTAATTGCTGTTTGAAATCTCCAATGATCGGATAGTTTCCAGCGCTGAATCCCTCAAACATGACCGGAGATGTTGAAATTTCTCAATGTTGGAGAGGTCCGGATGGCTGTCGATTATGCTCGTGAACACGGAGTAAAAATCCGCCCAGTTTGCGTAGCCTCCGCCAAACGTTGGCAGCTGCACAGGCGGCAACGGCATCGGCATCGGCCGCGGCTGCGTTTGAGGACCACTACACTGGTGGGGCACAACACCTTCCGCAAGCGTTGAATGCGGCGCGAAATGCACATTGCGTTTGGCTATTTCCGCGCGCACACTAGCCTTGAATTCAACGATGAATTCATCAAAAGACTCGCTCATTTCACTGCCAATTTCGTCGAAATCCAATTCCTCCAGTTTTGTATGCAGAACATTGAAGGCACCTTGCAGCTCATCAATCTGCTCCAGCCTCACCGTAAGAGTGGGTTCATCGTATCCGCTAAGCGTCTCATTAGACAGCGACGTTTGTAGCCTCTGCAACCTGCTGAACAGCGCATTGGCTTTGCGCTTTAAAAAGGTCACCCTGTTTTTTTCACCTTCAGCGGGCATAGCAACAAATCGCCTTTGATTCGGTTCAGCGGGAAGATGAGCACAAAATAGATGCCGAAAATGCAAGCGGTAGCGGCAAGTATGTATATATGCAATGCTAGCTCGCTTAAACACAGCCACTATCACCGAAATCTCCACTCACTTGTCCAACCGATTGCGATTTAATGTATTTATATTTTTTTATAAACGGGATAAGTGCATTAATGAATGCAATTAACACTATCACGTCGGGGTCACCAATGTTTAGCTATTGAGCTTTTTCAATAGCTGTGGCGAATAATAAAAAACCGAAGAAAGTTTGTTTATATTACGACAGTTTTTATTTTGCGAATTGTTATTCTATTACGATAGCGATAATTGAATGCGTAAGTTTGGTCTTTTCCGAAACACGAAGAATTGGCAACTGGCGGGAAGACAGCCGAAATGCAGCGCACAAGCTTAACGTAGGTAGCTAACAACAACAAACAAGGTATGAGCGCCGTACAGATAAATGCGTGCGAGAGCAGCGGTTTGCGCTATGGGCATCGCAACTGCTACCACTGACTAATTTGGCTTATAATATTAAAGAATATGAGATATCATGCGGCTGCATGACCCAACATTGCTTATGTGGGTAAAAACAAGAGACGAGTAGGCGTATATGTGTGCGTGTTGTGCCAGAAGACGATTTTCGGTCCGAAATCAATTCTGATCGAAGAAACGAATTTACATATTTGGGAGTTTTGGCCAAATTCGTAGCAATATGATGAAATTTCGAGCTACTATAAAGTCATTTTCGAAATTTATATTCGGCTATTCGGCTATTACTATTTCTAAGCTATTGTTCACGCCAGAAGGGCGCAAACAGTTGAGCGGCAGTGTAAGCGGCCAATGCTTTTACTCGAAGCTTCTCCACGGCTCGCAAGCACCGCTGCTCGCGCTCTCCTTCTCTTCTCTCGCTCTCCTCCCTTCCCGCAATGTATTCACCACTCCGCGGTCCCGCGGTATTTCCACTGTTAGTGTTAAGGTAGTCTTAAGTTACAAGTGCGCGAATAAAGAGCGGAACTCTCGTGAAGTCGATCCCGAGTGTTTCATTTCAGGGAAAAAATCAGCAGCAGCCGCAGCAACCACCACCCCAGGATTTTCCGCCCACTCCACTTCATGGTCCTTCGAGCCGGATGAGCTCTGATCCTGCCAGCGCTCCTTGCGGAAAATTCAAGATAAGTACGGCTTTAAATCCTATTCCGTCCGTGGTCGCCATTTTCGTTTTTCCAACGGCGTTTATTCTTTCCGTCCATCCGTATCAAGTGAAAAGTGAAAATATATAAGTACATGCGCCCAGCCACCGTGATTACTTTTTTTTAAGTGCATAAACAAGCACTTTGCCAATACCGGCCTCCTAATTACGGTGCTCCGCTGATATCCAAGCGCATGTACACACATATATACACTGTCCAAAATTCACTGTTATCGTCCGCTGCTAAACTGCTGTTTTTTTTGTGTGTGCCTCAATAAAATACAATCCACAAATACAATTAAATTAAATTAAATATACACATATATATTAAATATATAATTATTGTAAATTAAATATATACATACATATATTCACCAAATATATTCACATACAAAATATCCCAAATAAAGTTCACATACACACAAATATACATAGCCATATACATACATTACGACATATCCATTGTCAGACCTAGCTTCCAACGATATTGACATACACACAGTCGCGACTTACGCAGACTTTCCAAGTGCAAGGTCTTTCGTCTCCTCTTTGTTCGTTATTGCCCTGACAAAAACCAGCGCATAGCGACGAGAGAATACCCTATTGTCGAGACATAAAATAAAATAAATAAGTCCGACGATAAAATTTAAAAATAAATAATTTAATAAAAAAAAAAAAGGGAAATAAACGATTGTTTTAATTATTATTATTATTGATTATTATTTAATAATTATTATTTAATAATTATTTAACCCAAATAATAATTTTTTTTTTTACAAGCTATTTCTGGCTCCCATTTCTGGTTCCTAAATTAAAATAATAAAATTGTGGTCCTAAAATCCGGTAGCTATTTTTATAAATTTAAACTTGAATTTTCTAGCTATTTTCCATATATTAGCTATTTTTTTCGGGTTTTCCAGTCGATAGCGATTTTTTATAAATCCTTGGCAATTTTCCAGACTCCAGCCGGTAGCTATTTTTATAAATTTAAACTTGAGTTTTCTAGCTATAGCTAGCTATTAGCTAGCCAATTTCTAGCTATTTTCTAGCTATTTTCTAGCCATTTTCTATATATTAGCGATTTTTTGGGATTTCCAGTCGATAGCGATTTTTTATAAATCCTTGGCTATTTTCCAGACTCCAGCTGGTAGCAATTTTTTAGCAATTTTTTCAGAAATTGCAATTCATAGTTTTTTTTTATATAAATTTGAGCTATTGTTTTTCTGGACCACCAATATAGCTATATCTTCTTGTGGACTTCACTCTAGCTGTTGGTTTTCTTTTGTGAATCCTCCTAGCTATTTTTTTTTCACACTGAATTTTAGCTATATTGTGCTTCATTTAAGCTTTTTTCAAGTTGATTGAAGATCTATTGGGCCTTATTTCACAAAGACTGCGATTTTTGTTTCTTTCGTGCTCCAATCTCCAGATCCCAATTGCAACTTTCTCCCGAATTCCGACGGGATCCTTTGTCCATCCAGATTTGGTGCCCTCTGTGTCTGGTTCTTGTTCTTTTTTTCTCAATTCCACACTTTTTTTGTTTGCGGCGTGCAGGCCTTCGTGACTTCCTTCTCTTAGGGCATAGCTGAGCATGCCCCTAGAGGGAGACAAGAAAAAGACCACCGCACCTGGAAAAGAACAAAAGTTCAACCCGCAATCTCCGCTATCCACTCGTGGTAAGCCAGCACCCAAGTCCGTTAGTCCTAGGGTCAAACCCGCGACTCCCACTCCGAAAGCAAAGGGTTTGCCATCGACCAGTTCGAAGACAACTCCTAGGTTGGTCATTTCCCGACCAGTGACGCGAGCGTCTAGTGAGTCTTCTCTATCGAGAAAATCCGAGAGTCCCTCCGCTGTCGGGACTGATTTCCTCCGCGTCACACGCTCTAACACAAGAAAAATGGCATCCTCTGAGCAGCCAACGCCCGCAAACGCAGCGTTGCATAAATTCATCGCCGTCAGCGATCGCGTAAGCCTTTTCGAAGCGAAGATCAACACTCCTGATCAAGCCTCTCCGTCCCTACACACGTTACAAGTCCGTCTGCAACAGGTGCGAGCCTTATGGGACAAAGTGGAAAGAGAGTACGAAACATGCTCTGACCTAATGGCCCAACAAGGATCCCTCGACACAGTGCCTATTCTCCAGGCCAAATATGACTACTGCTACTCAGTATACGAGTCATGTGCAGCACAAATTGGCGAAACAATCGACAGAGCAACGCCTCAAGTCGCGCAAGCACCCTCTCAGCCGCTAATTTCGTCCGGCTGCCGCTTACCTCCATGCGACACGGAAGTCTTCGATGGCGACTACCTCCGATGGCCCACTTTCCGGGACCTATTCACGGCAATTTACGTAAACAACCCCAGGTTGACTCCGGTCGAGAAGCTATTCCACCTCCTTACCAAAACAAGTGGCGAAGCAAAAGCCATCGTGGCGAAATCTCCTCTCACGAATGATGGTTTTGCTTCGGCTTGGGAGGCGCTTCGAGATCGGTTCCAAAATAAGCGACTTTTAGTCAACAGCCAGCTCAAGCTTCTTTTTAACTTGAGCTCAATTTCACAAGAATCTGGTCATGCTCTAAAAGAGCTACAATCCACGATTCAGGGGTGTTTAATAGCACTAGAGCATTCCCAGGTATCCACAGAGAACTGGGATTGTATCTTGGTTTTCCTTTGCGCGAGCAAACTGCCCAAGCAGACCCTGTCCTTATGGGAACAGTCGCTAACTGCTAAATCCGAGATCCCAGCTTGGGAAGAAATGAATGCCTTCCTGAGCGAAAGGTATCGGACATTGGAAGCCATCGAAGATATGAAACCGACTCAGGCAGTTCCAAAAAGGCTTCAATCCTTCGAGACAAAGGTCAGCACCAAACAGAAAGGGTGTGACTTATGTTCGAAGGAGAACCATCCGGTAAGATTGTGCCCGCGTTTTCTTCAAATGTCTGTTGACTCGCGCTCCGGGTATATCAAAAAGAAGCAGCTATGTCTGAATTGTTTTGCCAGAGGTCATCAGCTACGTGACTGCACAAGCACGCACAGCTGCTTTACATGTAAGGGCAGGCACCATACGCTGCTGCATCGCAGCCCCCCAAATTCCGAAAACGCGAGTTCCTCAACCTCGCCCCCTACACAGCAACTTCCGAGACCCTCTAGCAGAAATGCATCGGCAGGCACCTCAGCGGTGCAAACTTTTTTCGCGTCCGGCACTTCAGCCGTCCTACTGAGCACAGCGATGATTGACGTGTGCCATTTGGGGATGAGCTACCGAGCCCGAGCCTTAATCGACTCGGGATCCGAGGCGACGTTCATTTCAGAACGCCTGTTCAACCTCATCAAGTTGCCATTCCGCAACACCCAGACCCAAGTCTCCGGGTTAAATCATTCAGTCTCCGCGAAGTCCTCGAAGCTGTGTCACTTCGGGATTCGCTCTCCTACTAAGCCAGGTCTACAGTTAGACACTGAAGCTTACGTCCTTCCGGAGCTCTCAGGCAAACTGCCCTCCTATCCGATCCCTCGGAATTCCTTGAAGGACCTGCCCGCACTCCGCTGGGCAGATCCTACCTTTTTTGAGAGCTCTCAAATTGATGTATTGATCGGGGCTGACATTCTACCATCCATAATGATGGATGGCACCCGACAAAATATTTGCGGCTCGCTCCTGGGCCAAGAAACTATTTTCGGGTGGGTGCTAACGGGGCCGATTTCCAAGGGCAAGCCGAAACGGGTCGCATCCTTCACGACCCAGGTGCATGAAATAGGCGACCCTGATACGCTCGACACGCTTCTCAGCAAGTTCTGGGAGGTGGAGGATCTACCAGTAAAGATGGTAAAAGAGTCGGACTCCTATTGTGAAAGGAACTTCCTCCAAACAACGACAAAAGACGCAAGCGGGAGATACGTGGTGACGCTCCCGTTCCGGGATCCCGAGAATATCGGATCCGATTTAGGATATTCAAGGTCCATTGCGCTAGCTCAGTTTCTTAGAAACGAAAATCGTTTAAAAAGAGACTTTCCATTAAAAGAGCAATATGACAGCGTGATCCAGGAGTACCTGGATCTGGGTCATATGAAAGAAGTTCCGCCGACTCACAATTCTCCATCGTATCATCTTCCTCATCAAGCGGTAGTTAAGCCCGAAAGCACCACTACAAAGCTTCGCGTTGTATTCAACGCTTCGAGTCCGTCGGCAAAAAATGATATCCTTCATGCTGGTCCAGTCCTACAATCCGCTGCACGCCGCAAGAAAAAAAAGGCACAACATCAGCAGTTTAGTGCACGGTGGAAAGAGGAGTATCTTAAGGAACTCCATAAACGAAGCAAATGGCAATTTCCGACCAGGAATCTCCAAGCCGACGATATGGTAGTTGTCAAGGAGGACAATCTACCACCGCACGAATGGCGGCTCGGCAGAATCGTTTCTGCCTTTCCAGGAGCCGACGACCGCATTCGAGTCGTCGAGATCCGTACGTCTCGCGGCACCATAAAACGCCCTATCCACAAAGTTATTCTGCTACCGATGGAGGACAAAGAGTCCTCCGTTCCTAGGGATTAGGGCACTTCCCCCATTCCGGGGCCAAAAGAGTAGTCGGCTCATACTAAGCTTCTTCATTTCTTTTATTGGCAGACTTACTCACTTCCTCCAATAATGGCTCCTCGTCCTCGTGCCACACAGTCGTTGGAGAGCAGACGTACTCGAGGTATCAAATCCTACCGCTGCCGAGTCTGCTCTGGAATCCATCCTCTTCGGAAGTGCAAGAGGTTCCACAAACTGAGCGCTGAAAAGCGCCTTCGGGCAGTACTTATTAATAAGTACTGCTCGAACTGCCTCGCCCATCAGCACTCAGGAGGAGACTGCCGAAGCCAAGAGGGATGCAAGAAGTGTGGAGGAGACCACCACACTCTACTCCACATGCACGAGGTCCGTCCCGCTCCGTCCCCAGCAGCGCTACCAGCTCCGACGCGCAGAGAGCGCCATCCCGCTGCACCTCGTCCGGTCCGGATTTCCCGCATTCCACCACCAGCCCCAGTCGCCAACAATCAGCGGCGTCCGAAGGTCTCCGTCGCGTCTCCGGCGGTGGCAACGGGGCAGCAGAAGGCTGTTCCCATTCTGCCTACAGCCATCGTCGTGCTGGACACGGGCTCGAAGACCTTCGAGACCGGGGCCATGATCGACCCATGTATGCCGGTGAGCAGCATCGACCGGTCGTTGGCGGCTGCGTTCCGGCTGCCCATCGCCCGGCTGGGAGGCAACGAGGTCTGCTCGGTGACACTCCGGTCCCGAACAAGCACCTTCCGACTCAACGTCGTCCTGAAGGTCGAACCCAGCCTAAGGATCCGGACACCCATCCAAGCTCTGAGCGACGCCGCCAGGGCCAAGTTTGACGGTGTTCGTCTCGCGGACGAGCGCTTCCACCGGCCGGCCTCCATCTCCCTCGTGTTGGGATCAGATGTATATGCCAACTTGATCCAACCGGGGTTCCTAAAAATTGATGATGGCTTGCCCGTCGCGCAGAACACGGTGTTCGGATGGACCGTTTCTGGAGCGTGCACGGAATGAAGAGGCCGATCCTGATGTCTAGCCGGCCAGGGATACCTTTGCCTACGCAAGGGGGGGAGAATGTTCACGCCAGAAGGGCGCAAACAGTTGAGCGGCAGTGTAAGCGGCCAATGCTTTTACTCGAAGCTTCTCCACGGCTCGCAAGCACCGCTGCTCGCGCTCTCCTTCTCTTCTCTCGCTCTCCTCCCTTCCCGCAATGTATTCACCACTCCGCGGTCCCGCGGTATTTCCACTGTTAGTGTTAAGGTAGTCTTAAGTTACAAGTGCGCGAATAAAGAGCGGAACTCTCGTGAAGTCGATCCCGAGTGTTTCATTTCAGGGAAAAAATCAGCAGCAGCCGCAGCAACCACCACCCCAGGATTTTCCGCCCACTCCACTTCAGCTATATTTAAATAATAACAACATTAAGGCAATGCAAAACAAGAATTTTTCGCATGTTGCCAATTGTTAAAAAATAATATAGATTTAAAGTCAACGAATTTCTAAGGTGAAGGCATATTTTGTCAAATTTAAAATGCATGAGCATACGTATGAACACATACAGTTGTCTGCTATCACTGTATGCGTAGAAAAAAGCTGTTCGCTGTAGCGCTTTCCGCTCTTTCTCTCTCGACTTTAAAGGTTGCAAAAAATACCAGCTAGAGGCTTCTAACCGCAAACATCAACTGAAGGTCAATGAACCCTCTATTTCTGGTCCAGCAAGAGGAGTACACCAACCCAGTCCACCAGCCAACATGCCTGGAAAGCCTTCTTTTGCGAGTATAGTCAGAGGAAGTCATCCCGTCGCCAAGCCTGTCGTTACTGTCCCCCCTGCAAGCGCCAACCTTGAGTCCAAGCTGGAACAGCTGTTTACTAGGCTTGACAGAATGATGTCACTAATGCAACTGCTCCTGCAAAATCGCACCTTCCCTCCTGCTGCTCAAAATGGGTCCTCTTAAGGTAGCAGCTTGGAATGCCAATGGGGCCTCCTCGAAGACCAATGAGATCCTCGCCTTCATCGAGCTTCACGAACTCGACATCCTCCTGCTGTCGGAAACCCATTTCGTTTCCCGGTCAACTTTCAAAGTTCCTGGCTTTACCCTCCACACTGCCAATTACCCGGATGACAGCCAACGCGGAGGTGCGGCGATCCTTATTAGATCACACATCTCCCATCAACTCTTCTCCACCCTGTCGGAAAATCACATCCAGGCAGCAGTTATCCAGCTTACGGCAAGCAGGGGTACTTTTAATATTGCCTCAGTATACTGCCCTCCTAACCTCAGGTGGACGGAGGCTGACGTTGAGCTGATCATCGCTCAATTTGGCACAAAGTTCCTAGCGGCAGGTGATTGGAACGCAAAGCACAGATGGTGGGGAAACTAAAGGATGTGCACTATAGGCAGGGTGCTGTTCTCCGCTCTGGCGGGCAAAGGTATCGACATCGTTGCAACTGGTGAAGCTACTTGCTATCCCTTTCGAACAAGTGTCACTCCAAGTGCCATCGGTTTCGGGATCTCCAAAGGATTCAGACAGCAAGTAATCAATGTGGAAACGCTGACAGAACTGTCGTCTGATCATCTCCCCCTGCTGTTTGTGCTGGATGAAGACGTCCAGCTATTTAAAGGGGTCACTAAAATGCTGTCACCTACTGCAAATACTGTGGCCTTCAAGGAGAACATAGAGGCCACAGTAGATCTCAACATCCCCATTGACACCTCCAGTAGTCTGGAAGCATATGTAGATTACCTCGTAGCCACAATCGCGGAAGCAGCACGGAGGGCCACACCTCCCCCACATCAAGCTCGTCACACGACCGCAAGGAGGGCTCCCATCTTGAGCTTGGAGGCTAGGGAGATGCTCTCCCACAAAAGGCGCCTCAGGAGACGGTATATCGCCACAGGAGATCCTAGCATCAAACAGCTATACTCTAGTACCACAAACAGACTGCATCGTTTGCTAGCCAGGACCCGACGAGAAAATCTGGATACCCTGCTGGAGGGTACTGGGCCAGATAACAACAGCAACTTCTCGTTATGGAGGCTCACAAGAGGTATCAAGAGACAGCAGATGTTTCAATCTGAGAAGAAACTACACTACAGAAGAACTGAGCATTCACTGATACGTGGATGCAGACTGGGCTGGCGATTCTTCAGGTCGCAAATCATATACTGGATGGGCGTTATTTGCCCATGCTCAAACACACCAAATTGAAGTAGAAAATCAAGTACAGGAATTGCTAAATCAGGGATTAATTAGAGAAAGTAATTTACCATACAATAGTCCTACGTAATTGACTATAGAAAGCTAAATGAAATAACCTGACAAATATCCAATTCCAAATATGTACGAAATTCTTGGCAAACTGGGTAAATGCCAATATTTTACAACAATGGATCGGCAAAAGAATATGAATTCAAAAATTGAAAAAGAATCAATTCATAAAACTGCATTCTCCACCAAAAGCGACCGTTGCCTAACAAACACTGTTTGGTGTCTCTGGATGATATTATAATTTTTTCAACATCTCTTGCAGATCAATTGAATTCAATAAAATTAGTTTTTTCAAAGCTTGCAGAAGCAAATTTAAAATTCCAACGAGACAAATGTGAGTTCTGAAAAAAAGATGCTATATTTCTTGGTGACATAGTGGGCACCTGTCCCCCCTGGACCTAAAAGGAATGTTCAAGAAATTTAATAATTTGCTGCCTATCACGTAAGTTCCCGTTGTTTATTTACAATATGTACTGCTCCTATTCTCTTAGTCAACCTGCCACAACTTCTATCGATCTGCTTCTCATACATAAGCTGTTTGCTAAATGCTTTTAATAAGAGTTTCCAATGTTGGAATATGAGTCTGTGCGCGTGGACTGGAAAAGTGCCGTAACCAGCTTGATCCAACTACACATTTCCAGCGCGAGTTAAGTCGTGGTCTGAGGATTCCTGGTTCTTTTAGCTTCTTTTTATGTTGATCGCGAGGAGGATTTTCGACATTTAAGTAAGTCGCTCGAAGTTTGGTAACAGAGTGAATTTTATTTACAGAATAATTTTCTTCTTAGCCTAGCGTACAATTCTTTTTGTTCTGCGAAACTCTTGCATTGGCGCCTTTCGCCCGGATGCCCCTCCCAGTGCTTCGGTTTGATTCTTGGAATCCTGACTCCGCTGATCCAGTGTGGGTTGATGTCTTCGCTGCGGTGTGTGTCCGGGTTGAGTGGTCTCATAAGTAGGTCGCTGCCCGTGGGGTTTTGGGGGAGGTAAAGGCATGCTTGTGCCGTCACCGATAACTCCTCCCACCTCAAAACGAAACGAAGACCATAGCGAAGGTATGGCCGGAGTTGCGGTAGGAAGGACATGCGTGGTGGAGTACGTCGTTTTGTTCTTCCTTAACGTCCAGGCGGCGGCGTTCAATGCCGTAGAGCCGGCAAGCAGGACGTTGATGACTGTAAGGTGGGTCGTCTTCGGTTTTCAGCGTATTTATTTGTAGTTTCCGCAGGCTGAGTAGTTCTCCTGCGGGTATGGTTTTTACCTCCTCGGCTTTGATCAAATTAATCTGTAGTTTCTCCGTGATTGTGGTGATGGTGTCGGCATATCTCGTTCCATTTGCCAGGATAGAGCAGTTGTCGTATCTTACGATAAACGAGCCGTTTACTATTCTTTCCGGTGCGCAGTTTGTTGTTATGTTGAGGCTTACTGCGTTGGTGATGATGAGTATTCCTTCTTTTGGGCTGTAGATTTGCTGGTTCCTTTCGGTTTCCACCGTGTCGCATGTCGCTGGTTTGTTGTTGAGTAGGTTGTGGTTTCGCATACAAATTCGGAGTTTACTTTGATAGATGGGTCTTGTACAATATTTAATTCTTCGATATTTCTTAGTATGTAGTTGGGTAGGTTTACTGTCTGCGTACCGATGAACGGTATTGCTATAATTCGGTACAATTTATAATTTGTAATAGACAAAATTGGTATCTTAATTTCGAATGTTAGAGTATTATTATTAGTGCTAGTATGAAGTGATAATAATTCGTAGACCTCGTGGTCTGCTTTAATTTTTATTCCCTGTTTCGTTAGAGAGTTCCTGATTTTAACTATTTCGGGATTGGTTAGGATGTATTTGGGATTATTTTTAATTTTGCGAATAAAAGATTTTCCGCTACGCTAGTCAAATGAGCGTAGAGGAGGTCTAAAAGTTTCGCGAGTAGTAGGGATTTAAGGTTAGTGGCTTCCGATTTGTTTGGGAGATCCTCTATGAGCTTGTGCAACCCTTTGGCTGCGCTTTCGTACTCGTTCAGGTGTATTATATGTTGTATCGTTGTGAATTCCGATACCGTTCTGGCCTTTCCTAGTTGGACTTTTATTATTGCTTGCTCGTTGGTCAATGGTTCGAATGTCAGTTCCTTGGCGTTGGTCATCATCAATCTGTAATAGACGTCAGTTAAGTGTTTCTATTTAGTCATTGGTGGTGTAGTATGCGCCGCCAATAAGCTTAGGCTAGTAGCTCTTAATGTAAGATTCTGATAAAGGTATCAGCGCAACGAAATCCCAGGTCAAAAGGTCGGTAATAGAAGTTAACCAAAAACCATGACCTAGTGTACAAAAATATTTAGTGGAAGAATATAAAACCCATTGGTGGTAAGAAATAACAAGGAGCCCCAAAAATCCAAGTCCAACTAAAGGGAAGGAAGGGGAATAATGTAATTTAAGCCGCAGAATTAACTTAATCGGAACCCAAAATTTAAATTCCTAATACAGGGAAAAATAAGCAAAAAGGAGAACACATGTGTAACTGTCCATGTCGGTGGTAATTTTCTTTTGTTTGTGTATATTTTGGTTCCGCGTCGTGTGGATTGTATGTCCGCTATCCCGTAGAACTGTTTGTCTCGTGAAACGGGGTGTTATTTTATTCCTCCTGTTCTCCTTCTGGAAGACTGTGTTTCCGGTAGGTAAGGAAGGGGGTCCTCCCTCGTTTCGTTGAGTTTAGTCGTGCGCTTTAAAGCGATGTCTTCCAAGTGTTTTTTGACCTCTGGGAAGATTTTGGTTCGAAATTCATTGAGTTTATTTAGGAAGTCGTGTTCAGTGTTGAACTTGACTGTTTTTGTGAAACGTGGGTACGATCGCTGAAGAGTTCGAACGGTGTTAGGTTCGTGCTCGAGTGGATCGCATTGTTGTATGTGACAACGGTCTCTGATTAGATTTCTTCATGGTACAAGTCCAGTTTCCCCTCATTCCTCTTTGCGAAGATGATCGGTATATTTCCGTCAGTGTTGAGTGGAACCTTTCGACTGTCGAGTTATTGCTTGACTGTTGAAAGGATGTCACGTGCACCTCTACACCGTATTGCTCTAGCAAATCCGTGAAAACGGTTCCCGCGAATTCGGCTCCTTGGTCGAATATGACCTTTTTGGGTATACCGAATTGGCAGAAGAATGTTTTAAATGCTTTGGTTACACTGATGGATTTTCTATTGGGTAAGGGGAATGCTTGCGCGAATCTGGAGAATTTGTCTATGATTGTGAGGTTGTAGTTTTATTGCTTGTATAGATATCCGTATGCAGGATATCTAGTGGTTCGTTCGGGATTTCGGGCATTAAGTAGGATGGTCTCTGCGGGTGCCTGTCATACTTGAGTGTAAGGCATGTCTCACAGTCCCGAATTGCCTGTGCGATGAGACTTTTTAAGTGGGGTACATAGATTTCCCTTTTAGGGAAATCTCGTCTGCCCCTCGGTGGTTTTTGTTTACGTGAGTTGTTTTAATAAGTGATACTAATTCGCTTGAAGGTTCCTTAAGGAACGTTAAGCACCTGAGGATTTTATAGTTGTTAGTTCCTGTGAAATATTCGGAATATGCCTTACTAATTATTTCGAAAATTTCGTCGGTAGCGAATACGGCTAAGGTTTTGTTCGGTTCCAACGTTTCCTTTAAGATATCCGTAACTATCTCTAAGGTAAAGAGAGGTTTGGAATCTGTCTTCTGATTTTATTCTTGGATGGGACGCAGACCGTGCATGACGAGTCTGGTGAAACTGTAAGGGTGGCTTGCAAATGCGTTGAGTGGGCTTTGGGACACCGGAATGTCTCCTGGTTCGCTCGGCATGGATATGTTTATGTGGTTGTTTGGTTCCACCCTGCTCAGTGCGTCTGCGACGACGTTTGGGAACCCTTTTCGTGTTCCAATTCGTACGTATATTCGCTCAAGGCGTCCCGCCAGCGAATAAGTTTTGCGTTCTGGCCATTAAATTCCTGAGTCCTAATAGGGGTTTGTGGTCGGTAACTAGTTTGAATTTCCGACCGTGGAGGTATGGCGTGAAATATTTTACTGCCCACACAATTCCTAACATTTCTTCTCTATGTTGAGTAGCGAGTTTCAGCCTCGTTGATGGTTCTGCTTACGAACATATTGGTCTGTCACAGGTCTTTGGTTTTCGACAGCACGCTCCCAACGCGACGTTACTCGCGTCTGTGTTAAGGTGAAGGGTAAGGTGAAGTCTGGGTGTCTCAAAATTGGGTCGTTGACAAGGTGTGTCTTGCAGAATTCAAGGCTTCGCGGAATTCGTTGTTGATTATTACCGACTTGCCACCTTTTAATTGATTGGTGAGCGGTTTAGTAATTCGCGCGAATCTTTTTAAATGTCCTGTAATACCTATTAGTCCAGGAAAGACTTAATTTGTCGACTGGTCTTGGGGAGGGAAATCCTTTTATGGCCGCTATTTTATTAGGGTTCGGTTTGATTCCTTCCTGAGTGACTACGTGGCCCTAGATTTCCTTACGTATTCCTTACGCAGGAAGTTCGACTTGGTGAGTTGGATCTTCAAATTCGCTGTACGGAGTTTTTTGAAGACGGAGCTTATGTCATCTAAATGTTTCTGGAGTGAAGCGGAGAATATTATGATATCGTTAGGTAGACTAGGCAGATATCTCCTATTAGCGTGCCTAAGACGTTATCCATGACACGTTGAAATGTGGCGGGGGCGTTTCTCAGCCTGAAAGGCATTCTGGTAAATTCATAATGGCCGTTTTCGACCGAAAATGCTGTCTTAGCTCTATCTTCCGGGATCATCTGAATTTGATGGAACCCACTTGCCAGGTCAGGTGGTGAAGTTCTTGGCCCGGCTAGGCTGTCGAGGTTTCATTTATGTTTGGGATAGGGTATCTGTCGGCGATGGTTTTTTCGTTCAGTTTCCTGAAATCTATAACCAGTCGCCATTTCTTGTTGCCGTCCGAGTCGGTTTTCTTGGGTACTACCCAGACGGGTGCGCCCAAGGTGAATGGCTATTTCGGATTATGTCTTGTTCTAGCATCTTTTTTATTTGGTTCCGTACTTCCTCTTTATGGATGTACGGGTACCTGTAAGTCTTTGCGTGTACCGGTGTACCGGTATCGTCTGTCGTCGGAATGGAATGTTTAACTGTATTCGAAAAGGTGAGGGTCTCTCTCTCGTCATAGAATAGCTCCCGAAACTGGTTGCAGACCGCGAACAGTACTTGTCGCTCTTCTGGTTTAATTTAAATTTAAATTCTGGCTGTTTAAATTGTCGGTGGGTCCGGCCCCATGTCATGCTGTAAATTTGATCGTATTCGTCCTCGTCATAGGGTGCAACTTATATTGGTTGGTCTAAGCAAAGTGTTTGTTCGTCATGGGAGTTGTTTTGTTACCTCGAGGTAGCTATGTCCGTCGATAGCAGTGTAAAGTCCGCCCGTATAGTGAGGTCTTTATTTATGCTTACTGAATTGCAGAAAAAGTCTCCCTCGTCTATGTCTATTGAATTTAATTCGAGACTTGCTGTGGTGTGCAATATGGAGTTCCTGCGTACCCTGTTAATCTGTGTTATTATGTCGATTGAGGCGGATTGTGCCTCAAGTTTTAGGTTCTTGATATCAATCTTTGCCTTTAGTTTTGTGAGGACGTCTATGCCCAGGAGCCCATTGAAGTATAAGTGGAATTTGAAGAGTAGAAGTTTATTTCGCCATGCTCTCCAATTCCTTTGGCATGGGCAAAGTTGTTGCCATTTTCAGTGTATAACTGTCCATGACAGTGGCTATTTTGATTTCCGGTCGAGTGTGCGGGTTAATTCTTGCGAAATAATGGCTGGGTCAATGAAGGAGTATGAGGAACCGGTGTCAATAAGAAATTTTAGGGCCTGAGAGGGGTCAAATGGGTTCAGCGTTATGTAGGGTAGAGTCGCACCCCAAGCCTGGCGTAGCCGTGGACAACGTCGTTCTTGTTAATGACGGGAATCTACCCACAATGAGATGGCCTTGGCGAGAGTCATGCAGTTTATTCCTGGCAGAGACGGCGTCGCTCGAGTTGCAGAATTGAGGACCGCGTCTGGAGTAATAAGACGGGCAGTGAACAAGCTGAGTCTGCTTCCCTTGCATACTCTTTTGGAAGCCAAGCTTCCAACGGGGGAGGATGTTGGGTCATGCAGCCGCCAAAACTGTGCAGTAGAGTAATCTCATACTCTTTAATATTGTAAGCCGAATTAGTCAGTGGTACCAGTTGCGATGCACATAGTGCTGTTCTCGCACGCATTTATCTGTACGGCTCTCATTCCTTGTTCTTTTTGTTATCTACCTACGTTAAGCTTGGGCGCTGCATTTCGCTGTCTGTCCCCAATTGCCACTTCTTCGTGTTTCGTAAAAGACTAAACTTGTGCATTCGATATAGCTCTTGTCGGCCCTAGCTGCGTAAAAATTCCCAAAATAAACAGTGTCGTAAAATAAACACACTTTCTTCGGCTTTTTATTATCGCAACATCTATTGAAAAAGCTCAATAGCTAAACAGATTTCATTAAATATATAATTGCCAAATTATATAATTAAGACCACATTATAAATTCCAATTTATATATTTCAATAACATACAGCTCTGGTATTAACACAACTTTATTACCACAAGATCCCAAGTTGCCACTTTCGAACTACAATGTATTCAGGCAAATAGCGAAAACAGAAAAATAAATTGTTTAAATTACAATTAGAAACTATATGCAGCAAATATACAGATATATTTGCATTAGATGTCAGAATCAATAACGGTTAATAATTTTTATAAACAACAGTTGAGATTAAAAGATGATGAGCCCGTGATACACAAAAAATTATAGAAGTCCTCATAGTCAAGTAGAAGAAATGCAAGCCCAGGTACAGAAATTAATAAAAAGATAAAACAGTCGATCATCGATCAGTTTCACAGTACAATAGCCCTTGCTATTAGTATCTAAAAAGTCAAGCCCTACTGAGAATAGATGATATTTTGGACCGAGCAAAATATTTTTCCTGCCTTGACTTAATGTCAGGTTTCATCAAATCGAGCTGGGAAGGCTCGAGAGATATACATCTTTCTCAACCAACAATGGCTCATATCGTTTCAACGCGATTGCATTTGTCTTAAAAATAGCGCCTAATTCATTCCAAAGAATCTGACTTCATTCCGGAATAGAACCGTCTCAGGCATTCCATTATATGGATGACTTAATAGTCATCGTTGTTCCGAAAAGCATATGCTTAAAAACCTCACTGAAGTTTTTGTTAAATGAGGACAACATAAAGTTACATCCTGAAAAATGTT
This sequence comes from Drosophila sechellia, assembly GCF_004382195.2. Classification (NCBI taxonomy): domain Eukaryota; kingdom Metazoa; phylum Arthropoda; class Insecta; order Diptera; family Drosophilidae; genus Drosophila; species Drosophila sechellia. Next base: position 21,856 of record NW_022611345.1, read on the forward strand.
CATTTTTCAACAGAAGTCGCATTTTTTAGACATAAATGCACAGACAAAGGAATTTTGCCGGATGACAAAAAATATGATGTCATTCAGAACTATGCACTTCCACACGATGCGGACAGCGCTAGACGTTTTGTAGCATTTGCAATTACTACAGACGTCTTTCAAAAATTTCGCCGACCATTCGCGGAACATAACAAGATTATGTAAAAAGAATGTTCCATTCGAGTGGCAGATGAATGCCAAAGTGGATTCGTACATTTAAAATCTCAGTAATTAACCCAACACTCTTGCAGTACCCAGTGGGGAAATTACTCGAAGATGTTGAAATGAAGTAAAGTGTAATTCTATGTTATATTGAGCGCAGAATATAGCGCAAATAAGTTTTTCGGAATTCCGAATGTCGAGAGGAAGTTCCTCATCGATTTTACTGTGTTGATACTGTCTCTCGATGGAACTGTATACCCTGCCGCAAATTTAGAAAAATTTATCAATTATGGTTTAGTATTGTTTTTCCGTTGATCGTATAAATGTCTACGTGAATAATTTGCATTGGGGTTAGAGGAGTTTCTGTTTCTCTATATTCGAGTATTGTGGCTGCCTGTTGTACTTAAGTGTTTGGCAACATCGCAGTCATTGATAATGTGTGAAATTTTGGTCTTTAGTAGTGGGAAGTATATGGATCTTTTTAAATGGGCCACTGTCTCGTCTATTCCCCTGTGGTTGTTTGCTTAGTGGTATTTACGTATTTCCGCTTCTTGTTCGTGTGGGTTGGTTATGTATTTTAAGAGGTTCGTGCATCTAATAACTTTGTATAATTTGGTTGGTAAAAAGTATTCTGTCATGGTTTCCTCAATAGTTTTTGAAAATTTCGTTGGGTCAAAGATAGCACACGTTTTGTTGGGTTTAAGTATCTGTTTTAGAATATTAGTCATATTTTCCTCATCGTAATGTGTTTCTGATATTGTCTTCTCATTTTGTTTTTGAAAGGCACAGAAATGGCTCTTTCGGTTTTATCTGCGATCTTGAAGACTATTTGTAAGTTGAATTCATTTAGTGGTTTGCTAAGAGATGGAAATTAGATCGGAAGTGTCTTTGTTTTCAGGAGGAGCCATGGAATTGGTATTAACTTCGGCCGTTACACGGTAAGAGCGTCTGCTACCCGTTCTGAGAAGCTCTTTCTTGTAAATAACCTCATAGTCAATATTGTAGTTTCCATCGGAGCCAGTTTTGAATTTGGATCTTTGAAATTTATAAGCAAGTCAATGGGCTCCTATGGTCAGTAACGATCTTAAAATTTCTGTCCGTACAAGTAGGGGCGAAAGTGTATTTGTTGCCCGATATATATGGCTAACCACTGATTTCTTTTTGCTACGGTTGACGTAATATATATATGCATATATTCCGTAGTTAATATAAAAGGTTTACTGAAGTCGGGGTATTGGAAGGATCGGGTCGTTGCATAGCAGCTATTTGTTTCACAGTTTCAAAAAGTTCTAGTATATTCCTCAATCTATTGCCTTTTAGTTGTTAGTCAGAGGTTTGGTGATCGCTGCGAAGTCTCTTATGAATTTTGTATAGTAACACGAGTAGTCCCAGGAACGATTTAATTTGTTTTTGGTTTTTGGTAATAGGGAATGCCTTAATGGCGAGTAATTTTTGAGGGTTAGGTTTTATGCCGGAATCGGTAACCACATGACCCAGATATTCAATTTCTTTTCTGAAAATTTGTCATTTCTCCGGTTGGAGTTTTAGATTTGCTTTACTTAGTTTGTCGAATACTAACTTTAGATCGTTGACATGTTCCTGGAGTGATGGCGAAAAGACGTCGAGATAAATTAGACAAATTTGCCGTTAAGGTCTGCTAGTATGTTGTCCATCACTCTTTG
>NW_022611346.1:0-31058 GCF_004382195.2 Drosophila sechellia
CGCAAACCTACATTCGTAGCTGTGCAAAACAGCACACATTCTAAAATTTGGACTCTGCCTTGCAGAGTCGGCATGTGGACATCAACAAAGAACGGTGGATAAGGTGCGAAAAATTTGCATTCTCTGCCCATTGGGCCCCTCACCACGTGGCAGCTGCACAAGGCAAGTTCTAAGCTGTGTTGTTTTTGCCCCTCGCCCTGCGCGCTGCGCAAGCGGGAGGTTGTTACAATTTACCTTACAAGTAAACCGGTAAATCTTATCGTGTTTAGTACATATCAATTGCATTATACGGCATAAGTATAAAGACAATTGATATAATGGAGAATTCATTTGCTCAATCGCGACCTAGCAATGGGTGCGATAAATTTGAGGAAATGAGGAAAGTAGCAGGTGTTGAGCCAGGAGAATTACGCTCCCAACTCCGCGCCAGCTGTGCAGATGTCTCCCCTAACCTGGAAGGTATGCCAACTCAATCTACGGTCTCCAGCTTAATGGTGACAATCAGCAGCAACACCAATGCAAGTGTTACCTGCACTATTTCTAACGTACAGGCCAACATGATCTGTACTCCTACATACACCGATTGCACAACCGTGACCACTAGCATTTGCCCAACTACGCCTTATGACAATGGACTGCCGACACCTCTGTAATCACTGCCCAATAAGCCATCTAAAGCGAAATGCCCCTTTCAAGCACATGATCGTACTGTCAACAGGAAACGAAAAGGCGTGTCTCAGCCCCCATTATCTATCCTCACCCCTTCTCCAAGCCGTAAAACTAAAAGGCAGGCCACTCAATGAGGAGGCCTCTACCTCCACTGCAGCAGCATTAAATAACAATCGCTTCGCGCTTTTGTCTGCTGAAGCGGAGAATATGGAGCAAGACGTGTCGGATGCTGATTCTGACATTGAAGACTCTGCTGCCCGAGATGGTGATGGACAATCCGCTAAATATAGCAAACCCCCAGCCATATGCGTACCAAGTGTAAGTGATCCGGTCACCTTGGAACGGGCTCTTAATCTGAATATTGGCTCCTCAAACTACTACATCCGCACCTCTAGATTTGGTGTATCCAGAATCTATACAGCCAACTCTGACGCTTTCCGCACCGCTGTAAAAGAACTAAATAAGTTAAATTGTCAATTCTGGCATCACCAACTTAAAGAATAAAAACCCTACAGAGTAGTGCTTAAAGGAATTCATGCTAATGTTCCTAGTTCGCAGATAGAAGTCTATACCAGTCACCTCAAAAGCATGAGATCCTTCCAAGCGCTCCTTGGGAAGGTCCGCCATTATGTGCTCTATCAGCCGCGGCTTACTCCGGAAACATCTGATGCACCTGTTCACGGCCTGGGCAACCGTCTTCCCTCCCCCAATAGGCCAATATTGGGATCGAATTGCACCCAGAAGAGCCCGAGGTCCGGCATGAAGATTGCTTTCATGGTAATGCGAGATAATTGCTAGAGTCACCGGATGGGACCTTGGAAGGATTTTCGGGTGGCGGCCATCAAAGTCCAACGACGAATTCCGAAGGCGACCGCCTACTCTAAGAAGTCCAAATTGATCCAGGAACGGCGAGAGCGATGATATGGGACTAGACGAGGAAACTCTTCCCAGCGTTTTTAGGGACTGCAGGTCCTCCCATAAATTCGCGCGCTGCACCAACCGCAGCATCATATGAGTACCCTCTTGAAGGTGTGCGACAGTGAGCCCAGGATGACGAATTCCATTACAAAATTTGTAAATGTATGCAAATACTCGTTGCAGTTTGCGAATTTGGAGCTAGCAATTACATCCACGTACGGCGACTTTACGATGAACACACTTCGACGAAGCTCAAGCACCGGTTTGTCAGGACAAACAGCTGTTGGCCAATCTCTTTCAGGCTCCGTAAGATAGGCGGGTCCATGCGACCAGAGTGACGATTCGCTAAGCTCAGACGGCAGGGATCCTCTGGATAAGATGTCAGCCGGATTTAACGCTGTTGGAACATACCGCCAAGCCGTGACATCTGTCAGCTCCTGAATGGCAGCAACCCTATTTGCCACAAATATGTTGAACCTGGCGGGCTCATCTCGGATCCAGGAAAGTGCCACCGTCGAGTCGCTCCAACAATAGTAGCGTCCTTTAAATACTTTCAAGCCAGCTATTTCCCTCATGATTTTAGCCAGAAGATCCGCACCACAAAGCTCCAGCTTTGGTACTGTTATGGTCTTCAACGGAGCTATGCGCGACTTCGAACAAAGCAAATGGCTAAAACTTTGATTCCCTTTAGAAACCACATAAACGCAGGCTCCATAGGCATCAATGCTTGCATCACAAAACCCATGCACCTCAAGATCAGACTCTGCGCTAAACACAAACCGAGGGAAACTAACATGACTTATTATTTCAAAACTGCGACATATATCAAGCCATTTCGTGTTATGAGTTTCCGGGAGGCTTTCATCCCAGGACAGCTTTTCCTTGCAGAGCTGCTGCAAAAAGATTTTACACCTTGTAATTACCGGACCGACCAGGCCGAGAGGATCGTAAAATTTAGCGATCGCAGACAAAACAGAGCGCCTGCAGGGTCTCAGTGGCGACTGAAAGGCAGAGAACGAAAACAATAGCTGGTCGGAGGCGGGATCCCAAGCGAGACCTAAAGTTTTGGTGAAATCGCTACCATCTTCAAACTTCATGAATGACTCCTTGTCCTCGGCGGGCACACCCTCCAGCACAAGCGGAATGTTAGAGCACCATTTCCTTAGCTTGAGCTTGCCCTTCGCAAGAATGCCAGTCGTCTGTTGCATTATGCTGATAGCATCCTTTACCGTGCCTGAGCCGGAGATAAGATAATCCACGTAGAAATCACGCCGAAGGATTTCTGATCCAATGGGAAACGATGCCTGCTCATCGATTGACAACTGCTGCATAGCCCTTACGGACAAGAAGGAGGCTGGTTTGGTGCCGTAGGTAACTGTATCGAGTTTGTATACTTGAAGGTCATCGATCGGGGAGTCCCTCCATACAATGCACTGCAAATAGCTATCTTCTTGCGAGACCCTTACACATCGGTACATTTTACATATGTCTCCTGTAACGGCGACTGGGTGTGAGCGAAATCGAATCAGGATGTGAAATAGCTTGGGCTGGATGACCGGGCCAGCCATTAACACATCGTTAAGCGAGTAACCAGTGGAAGTGGCAGCTGATCCGTCAAAGACAACGCGAAGCTTGGTGGTAGTGCTATCCTCCTTCATGACGCAATGATGTGGCAAAAAATATCGACACGAGCTGACCTCGGAGGCGGGCACAGGCGACATATGTCCCAGATCACGATACTCCTTCATGAACGCCGCATATTTAACCCTCAAGGCAGGGTGTTTTGTAAGCTTCCTTTCCAGCGACAAGAATCTCCGCACAGCCTGAGGATAGGAATCTCCTAAAGAGTCCAAATGGAGTTTTAGCGGCAACCGTACCGAGTACTCGCCAGCTGGCAGTCGGGTGTAATTTTTAACAAAGTGGGCCTCGCAATCTAGCTCCTCCTTAGTGGCTTGAACTATTGGGCCGGGACAATTTTCTACATCCCAAAAGCGCTGCAGAAGTGAATCAAGTTCAACATCAATCCTGCTTTCCTTGCTGGCTGAAGAAGGAACGCGTGAAGCTATTAAGGCGCTACCGCAAGGGCGCGCGCAGCCTCCAGACACGACCCAGCCCAGACGAGTTTTTTGAAGCAGGGGCAGTCCTGGCAACAACTTTATCTGGCCTACGCACAGCAGCTCATAAAACAGGCTAGCTCCTATTAACAGGTCAACACGTTGAGCTTTATAAAAATCCGGGTCGGCGAGCTGCAGGTTTTCTGGAATCTTCCAGTCCCCAATGTCCACATTAAAACTTGGCTGGCGATCCGTGATATTGGGAGCGATAACTGCTGTTATGCTTGTTGAGAAATCCGAAGCGACAGACCGAATCGCAATTCCTACCGAGAATCCATCAGTCGCGAAATTGGAATCCCCGATTCCAGTGACGGAGCCGGACGACCTCGACCTTTTGAGTTGCAGTTGATTTGCAAACCGAGAGGTGACCAAGTGCAGTTGAGAGCCAGAATCTAACAAGGCCCTGCAGGGAACGAACAGTCCCGACCGATTCTGCACTAGAACGGCAAAGCATGCAACCAAGAGAATTTTGGGTGGTAGCAACTAGCGTCGAGCGATTTCTTGCCACCTGAACGCCTGGCGCATAGGTTGCCATGGCGCAATCCACGGCCTCCAAAGTCCTACATCGCTGCTCCAGGAATGCAGCCATCGATTCCCACGACGGAATAAGGTTGGCAAAGACCGGATCCTCCAGGCGCTCCTCCCACTAAGCTTGGCTCGCCGCATCCAGCTTTTGCAGCAGCACTTGTACTATGATGCAGCCAGCGATTTGCTCAGTGGTGCCAAAACCCTTCAACGCACGAATGTGAGCGTTAAACTTGTCCGACAATTCCCGAAGCGATGCCACTGACCCATTCCGTACTACCTTTAAGCCCAGAATCTCGGTAATGTGCGCCTGAAAAACGAGACGCCGGTTATCAAACCTTTTTTGAAGCAACTCTAAAGCCACTTCGTAATTGCTGTTTGAAATCTCCAATGATCGGATAGTTTCCAGCGCTGAATCCCTCAAACATGACCGCAGATGTTGAAATTTCTCAATGTTGGAGAGGTCCGGATGGCTGTCGATTATGCTCGTGAACACGGAATAAAAATCCGCCCAGTTTGCATAGCCTCCGCCAAACGTTGGCAGCTGCACAGGCAACGGCATCGGCATCGGCCTCGGCCGCGGCTGCGTTTGAGGACCACTACACTGGTGGGGCACAACACCTTCCGCAAGCGTTGAGTGCGGCGCGAAATGCACATTGCGTTTGGCTTGCGTTTCCGCGCGCACACTAGCCTTGAATTCAACGATGAATTCATCGAAAGACTCGCTCATTTCACTGCCAATTTCGTCGAAGTCCAATTCCTCCAGTTCTGTATGCAGAACATTGAAGGCGCTTTGCAGCTCATCAATCTGCTCCAGCCTCACCGTAAGAGTGGATTCGTCGTATCCGCTTAGCGTCTCATTAGACAGCGACGTTTGTAGCCTCTGCAACCTGCTGAACAGCGCATTGGCTTTGCGCTTCAAAAAGGTCACCCTGTTTTTTTCACCTTCAGCGGGCATAGCAACAAATCGCCTTTGATTTGGTTCAGCGGGAAGATGAGCACAAAATAGATGCCGAAAATGCAAGCGGGGTCAATGCACGCAACGATATATTTAGCAATGTATGTATATATGCAATGCTAGCTCGCTTAAACACAGCCACTATCACCGAAATTTCCACTCACTTGTCCAACCGATTGCGCTTTAATGTATTTATATTTATTTATAAACGCGATAAGTGCATAAATTAATGCATGCTAATTAACACTAATCACGTCGGGGTCACCAAATGTTTAGCTATTGAGCTTTTTCATTAGCTGTTGCGAATAATAAAAAACTGAAGAATGTTTGTTTTTACTACGACAGTTTTATTTTGCGAAATAGCGATAGCGACAATAAGTAAGTAACTCTTTTCCGAAGCACGACGAATTTGCAACTGGCGGGCAGGCAGCCGAAATGCAGCGCCCAAGCTAACAACAAAGGAATGAGCGCCCAACAGATAAATGCGTGCGAGAGCAGCGGTTTGCACTATGGGCATGCTACTGCTAATTTGGCTTAAATATTAACAAGTTTGACATTAGTCTACTGCACAATTTTGGCGGCTGCATGACCAAACAATTATTATTATTATTATTATTATTATTATTATTATTATTATTATTATTATTATATTATTATTATTATTATTATTATTATTATTATTTATATTATTTATATTATTATTAATATTATTATTATTATTATTATTATTATTATTATTATTATTATTATTATTATTATTATTATTATTATTATTATTATTATTATTATTATTATTATTATTATTATTATTATTATTATTATTATTATTATTATTATTATTATTATTATTATTATTATTATTATTATTATTATTATTATTATTATTATTATAATTATTATTAATTATTATATTATTATTATTATTATTATTATTATTATTATTATTATTATTATTATTATTATTATTATTATTATTATTATTATTATTATATTATTATTATTATATTATTATTATTATTATTATTATTATTATTATTATTATTATTATTATTATTATTTTATTATTATTTTTATTATTTTATTATTATTTTTTTATTATTATTTTATTATTATTATTTATTATTATTATATTATTATTATTATTATTATTATTATTATTATTATTATTATTATTATTATATTATTATTATTATTATTATTATTATTATTATTATTATTATTATTATTATTATTATTATTATTATTATTATTATTATTATTATTATTATTATTATTATTATTATTATTATTATTATTATTATTATTATTATTATTATTATTATTATTATTATTATTATTATTATTATTATTATTGTTGGGTCATGCAGCCGCATGATATCTCATATTCTTTAATATTAAATAAGCCAAATTAGTGAGTGGTAGCAGTTGCGATGCCCATAGTGCAAACCGCTGCTCCCGCACGCATTTATCTCTACGGCGCTCATTCCTTGTTTGTTGTTGTTAGCTACCTACGTTAAGCTTGGGCGCTGCATTTCGGCTGCCTGCCCGCCAATTGCCATTTTCGTCGTGTTTCGGAAAAGACTTAGCTTAGGCCTTAGCTGCCTTAACTTCGCTGAGCTGGTCACACTGAGCGGTTGTTTATAGTTTTTGTCTGTGAATTTCACTTTAAATTTAATTCGCAAACCTACATTCGTAGCTGTGCAAAACAGCACACATTCTAAAATTTGGACTCTGCCTTGCAGAGTCGGCATGTGGACATCAACAAAGAACGGTGGATAAGGTGCGAAAAATTTGCATTCTCTGCCCATTGGGCCCCTCACCACGTGGCAGCTGCACAAGGCAAGTTCTAAGCTGTGTTGTTTTTGCCCCTCGCCCTGCGCGCTGCGCAAGCGGGAGGTTGTTACAATTTACCTTACAAGTAAACCGGTAAATCTTATCGTGTTTAGTAAATATCAATTGCATTATACGGCATAAGTATAAAGACAATTGATATAATGGAGAATTCATTTGCTCAATCGCGACCTAGCAATGGGTGCGATAAATTTGAGGAAATGAGGAAAGTAGCAGGTGTTGAGCCAGGAGAATTACGCTCCCAACTCCGCGCCAGCTGTGCAGATGTCTCCCCTAACCTGGAAGGTATGCCAACTCAATCTACGGTCTCCAGCTTAATGGTGACAATCAGCAGCAACACCAATGCAAGTGTTACCTGCACTATTTCTAACGTACAGGCCAACATGATCTGTACTCCTACTTACACCGATTGCACAACCGTGACCACTAGCATTTGCCCAACTACGCCTTATGACAATGGACTGCCGACACCTCTGTCATCACTGCCCAATAAGCCATCTAAAGCGAAATGCCCCTTTCAAGCACATGATCGTACTGTCAACAGGAAACGAAAAGGCGTGTCTCAGCCCCCATTATCTATCCTCACCCCTTCTCCAAGCCGTAAAACTAAAAGGCAGGCCACTATGCCACTCAATGAGGAGGCCTCTACCTCCACTGCAGCAGCATTAAATAACAATCGCTTCGCGCTTTTGTCTGCTGAAGCGGAGAATATGGAGCAAGACGTGTCGGATGCTGATTCTGACATTGAAGACTCTGCTGCCCGAGATGGTGATGGACAATCCGCTAAATATAGCAAACCCACAGCCCTATGCGTACCAAGTGTAAGTGATCCGGTCACCTTGGAACGGGCTCTTAATCTGAATATTGGCTCCTCAAACTACTACATCCGCACCTCTAGATTTGGTGTATCCAGAATCTATACAGCCAACTCTGACGCTTTCCGCACCGCTGTAAAAGAACTAAATAAGTTAAATTGTCAATTCTGGCATCACCAACTTAAAGAAGAAAAACCCTACAGAGTAGTGCTTAAAGGAATTCATGCTAATGTTCCTAGTTCGCAGATAGAACAAGCATTTAGTGATCACGGCTATGAGGTCCTTAATATCTATTGCCCCAGAAAGTCTGACTGGAAGAACATTCAGGTAAACGAAGATGATAATGAAGCTACAAAAAACTTCAAAACTAGACAAAATTTGTTTTATATTAATCTTAAACAAGGCCCGAATGTTAAAGAGTCTCTTAAGATAACTCGACTTGGCAGATACAGAGTCACTGTTGAGCGCGCTACACGTAGAAAAGAACTGCTACAATGTCAAAGATGCCAAATTTTTGGACACTCTAAGAACTATTGCGCCCAGGATCCTATTTGTGGTAAATGTAGTGGTCCCCATATGACCGGGTCCGCTTTGTGCATAAGTGACGTATGTCTGTGTATAAATTGTGGTGGTGATCATGTCTCGACAGACAAAAGCTGCCCTGTCAGAGCAGAGAAAGCCAAGAAGCTAAAACCAAGGTCCAGGCTACCGATGACTAATAATATTGCCACACTCAAACCTCCACAACGTTCTTCAAGCGGTTACATACCAGCTGAGGCATTAAGAACCAACATCTCTTATGCTGATATTGCTCGACGCAACACGACTCAATCTAGGGCTCGTGCTACTGTGCAGGCTGAAGTTATACCAACGTCGGACAATAGCCTTAACAATAAATTTATGGCGTTAGACAACTCCATTCGGGCCATCAATACGAGAATAGACCAACTATTTAAGCTTATACAAGAAACTGTAGAGGCTAATAAAGCTTTCAGAGAACTGGTTCAGGTTCTAATTACACGTATTCCTAAATGACCCAACCAACCTTAAAAATCGGATTGTGGAACGCTCGCGGATTAACAAGGGGCTCTGAGGAGCTTCGGATATTCCTCAGCGAGCACGATATAGACGTAATGCTTACCACGGAAACACACATGCGAGTTGGTCAGCGCATCTATCTCCCAGGGTATCTTATGTATCACGCCCACCCACTTTCTACTCTTACAACCCTTTGTTAACACCATCAGCCCTTGATTTTTTTATAACCTGTGGGTACGGTATGGGCAGGCTAAATGTACAAACTCTCCAAGAACTCTCGTCGGACCATCTTCCTATTCTGGCTGAATTGCACGCTACGCCGTTAAAGAAACCACAACGCGTACGACTACTTGCCCATAATGCTGACATAAACATATTCAAAACTCATCTTGAACAGCTGAGTGAGGTAAATATGCAAATTCTGGAGGCGGTGGACATTGATAATGCCACAAGCCTTTTCATGAGCAAACTAAGTGAGGCTGCTCAGCTTGCTGCACCGAGAAATCGGCCTTTCAAATGAGCCTGCCTCCGAGTGCTGTCACACTGGAAGAAGTGAAGAATTTAATAGCCAAGCTGCCACTTAAGAAAGCTCCTGGAGAAGATCTTCTTGATAATAGAACCATTAGACTTCTCCCAGATCAAGCATTGCAGTTCCTTGCCTTAATATTCAACAGCGTTCTTGATGTTGGCTACTTTCCGAAAGCTTGGAAATCGGCGAGCATAATTATGATCCATAAGACTGGAAAAACACCGACAGACGTTGACTCGTACAGCCCCATCAGCTTACTCCCATCTCTGGGTAAAATTATGGAGAGGCTGATCCTAAACAGGCTGCTCACTTGCAAGGATGTTACCAAAGCGATTCCCAAATTTCAGTTTGGCTTCCGGTTGCAGCACGGTACTCCTGAACAACTACATAGAGTAGTGAACTTTGCTCTGGAAGCTATGGAAAACAAGGAGTATGCAGTAGGTGCCTTTCTTGATATTCAACAGGCATTTGACAGAGTCTGGCACCCTGGGCTCCTGTACAAAGCGAAGAAGCTGTTCCCGCCGCAGCTATATTTGGTTGTTAAAAGTTTCCTGGAAGAACGCACATTCCACGTCTCTGTTGATGGGTACAAATCGTCAATCAAGCCAATTGCAGCTGGAGTTCCTCAAGGAAGCGTTCTTGGCCCAACCCTATACTCAGTTTTTGCTTCGGACATGCCTACTCACACACCAGTCACAGAGGTAGACGAAGAAGATGTGCTCATAGCCACCTACGCTGACGATACTGCTGTGCTCACGAAAAGTAAAAGTATCCTGGCTGCCACTTCTGGTCTACAGGAATACCTGGATGCATTCCAGCAATGGGCTGAGAACTGGAATGTGCGCATCAACGCTGAGAAGTGTGCCAATGTGACGTTCTCCAACCGAACAGGTAGCTGTCCGGGTGTCAGTCTGAATGGGAGACTGATCAGACACCATCAGGCTTATAAATACCTTGGTATTACCCTCGATAGGAAGCTCACCTTCAGCAGGCACATCACAAATATTCAGCAAGCGTTCAGGACCAAGGTTGCTCGGATGTCTTGGCTCATTGCACCACGCAACAAACTGTCGCTTGGCTGCAAGGTCAATATATACAAGTCCATATTGGCCCCTGCCTGTTCTACGGCCTGCAGGTATACGGCATTGCTGCGAAGAGTCACCTTAATAAGATCCGGATCTTACAGGCGAAGACCTTAAGAAGAATTTCGGGGGCTCCTTGGTATATGAGAACAAGAGACATCGAACGCGACCTCAAGGTGCCCAAAATAGGAGACAAGCTCCAGAACATCGCCCAAAAATATATGGAAAGGCTTAATGTACACCCCAACAGCCTAGCAAGGAAGCTAGGAACTGCAGCTGTGGTCAATGCTGACCCTCGGACTAGAGTCAAAAGAAGACTCAAGCGACACCACCCTCATGACCTCCCTGACCTGGTTTTGACCTAGAAAGTCTTAGTTTTAAAAATTCATTAGAATAATCAAATAAATAGTAATTATTATGTTATATCAACTATTATAATTCTCCCTATCATTTTTAAGATTAAAAATCTGTTAGTCTTAAGTAACCAAGACATATTGTAAAATAAAATAATTTAAGCAGATCAAATTAAGTTGCCGCATGGGTAACAGTGCGTTGATCAAATAATAAAAACATCATCGTTCAAATACTGAAAAAAAAAAAAAAAATAGCTGCCTTAAACAATTCGCAAATAAAAGCTGTCGTCATAAAAACAAACTTTCTTCGGTTTTTTATTATTCGTAACAGCTATTGAAAAAGCTCAATAGCTAAACATTGGTGACCCCGACGTGATCGTGTTAATTTGCATGCATTAATTAATGCACTTATCCCGTTTATAAATAAATATAAATACATTAAATCGAAATCGGTGGGACAAGTGAGTGGAGATTTCGGTGATAGTGGCTGTGTTTAAGCGAGCTAGCATTGCATATATACATACATTGCTACATATATCGTTGCGTGCATTAACCCCGCTTGCATTTTCGGCATCTATTTTGTGCTCATCTTCCCGCTGAACCGAATCAAAGGCGATTTGTTGCTATCCCCGCTGAAGGTGAAAAAAACAGGGAGGAATTGGACTTCGACGAAATTGGCAGTGAAATGAGCGAGTCTTTCGATGAATTCATCGTTGAATTCAAGGCTAGTGTGCGCGCGGAAATAGCCAAACTCAATGTGCATTTCGCGCCGCACTCAACGCTTGCGGAAGGTATTGTGCCCCACCAGTGTAGTGGTCCTCAAACGCAGCCGCGGCCGAGGCCGATGCCGTTGCCGCCTGTGCAGCTGCCAACGTTTGGCGGAGGCTACGCAAACTGGGCGGATTTTTACTCCGTGTTCACGAGCATAATCGACAGCCATCCGGACCTCTCCAACATTGAGAAATTTCAACATCTGCGGTCATGTTTGAGGGATTCAGCGCTGGAAACTATCCGATCATTGGAGATTTCAAACAGCAATTACGAAGTGGCTTTAGAGTTGCTTCAAAAAAGGTTTGATAACCGGCGTCTCGTTTTTCAGGCGCACATTACCGAGATTCTGGGCTTAAAGGTAGTACGGAATGGGTCAGTGGCATCGCTTCGGGAATTGTCGGACAAGTTTAACGCTCACATTCGTGCGTTGAAGGGTTTGGGCACCACTGAGCAAATCGCTGGCTGTATCATAGTGCAAGTGCTGCTGCAAAAGCTGGATGCGGCGAGCCAAGCTAAGTGGGAGGAGCGCCTGGAGGATCCGGTCTTTGCCAACCTTATTCCGTCGTGGGAATCGATGGCTGCATTCCTGGAACAGCGATGTAGGACTTTGGAGGCCGTGGATTGCGCCATGGCAACCTATGCGCCAGGCGTTCAGGTGGCCAGAAATCGATCGACGCTAGTTGCTACCACCCAAAATTCTCTTGGTTGCATGCTTTGCCATAGTGCAGAGCATGCCATATATTATTGCCCGAAATTTAGAGACTTAGCGCCAGTAGATCGGCTGCGCGAGGCAAAGAGACTAGCACTTTGCCTAAATTGCCTAAAGGCAGGTCATCAGTTACGGCAATGCAGCTCGAGCCGCTGCCGCACCTGTAGAATCAGGCATCATACGCTGCTCCATCTGGATGGTCCGCCTTCCTCGTAGCCACATGTTCCGGTGTCTTCAAGCTCCCACACTGAGACTTCTGCCCCGCTTTCGACTTCTTCTACTATAATTGCCTAGGATCTCGGTAGTGACCTTGTGCTGCTAGCCACTGCAACCGTTCTAGTGCAGAATCGGTCGGGACTGGCTCTCAACGGCACTTGATCACCTCTCGGTTTGCAAATCAACTGCAACTTAAGAGGTCGAGGTCGTCCGGCTCCGTCACTGGAATCGGGGATTCCAATTTCGTGACTGATGGATTCTCGGTAGGAATTTCGATTCGGTCTGTCACTTCGGATTTCTCAACGAGCATAATAGCAGTTATCGCTCCCAATATCACGGATCGCCAGCCAAGGATTAATGTGGACATTGGGGACTGGAAGATTCCAGAAAACCTGCAGTTCGCCGACCCGGATTTTTATAAAGCTCTACGTGTTGACCTGTTAATAGGAGCTAGCCTGTTTTATGAGCTGCTGTGCGTAGGAGGCTGCGCTAGTTACCACTTTCAGTGTTCCCCTGCAGACTTCCCGTACTACGCCTATGCCATCAAACGGGACTCTGAGCAGCACCAACACACCCAACTTACAGAAGTATGCGAGACAGGGACAGAGCGATCTACTTGCGGAACTATGTAGCAAAACACACACATATATAGTTAAATAGTTTTTATTGAGCCGAACAAATGATCCGTATTTAAACTAAGATCAACGCTGAAAGTTAAATAGTTTTTATTTTTCAAGCCGAACAAATGATCCGTATTTAAACTAGGATCAACTCCGAAATAAATTAAACACTGAATAAATTCGTTTTTTGTTTATTAATTATCGGTTTAAGACTTATTGAACTTTACAGCATAACTTTCAACTTAAGACTAACTTCGAATGTGAGTGAGATTGAGGAGGGGCCTATATGGGTTACAGAAATAAAGAATAGGAACAACGGAATATCTCCCAAGGTTGTGAAGTGGACTACGTGACGATCGACACGTAGATAACGCAGAAAATAGCTTTAAACGGTGATCAGCAACTGATAAAATCATATTATGTTAGTTTAATCTTGGGAGATGTTCTTGGATGTTTACGTTGAGAAGAGACTCAGAGAGAGCAGACGAAACTGCTGTTTAACTGTTTATCGTAATGAGTTGGCGTGAATACGTCACTTCCCTTCCCTTAAAGATAAGCCTATACTTGGGCTGGGACTGATGGATATAGTAAGGGTAGTGGAACTTCTTCCATTCCAGTTTGTGGTGGTGTGTCCTGATTTTGTTTTTTTCTTAATTTTAGTTTTGTATACATCATTATTCTATATATTTCATTAATTCATTTGTGGGTATTGGCTTAAAATTACAGATTGGATTTAGGTGCTTAATTATATGGGTGACACATTCATTGTTTATTTCTTTGTTTTCATTACTATACACTTTGTTTTCCTTTTCAAAATATAATTGTGAATCTGTGTAGTCTAACTGGTAGCCATTTGAGTTGGGGTATGGGTTTGATTAATTTTCTTTCGTTTTTTGAATTGTGTTTTGTAGTAATGCATAGCTCTGTTTCTATTAGTAATTTTGTAGTGGTCAGGGTCTGTTTGTTCTACGTTTTTGGTTGGTTTATATGGGTTGTCCAATTTGCCTTTTTGTAATGGTCCTTTTCTGTATCTTGTGTCAATATCGTGGTCTTCTCTACCTTTGTTTAATTTGTCTATTTTAGTTTTCTTTAGTTCCTGCGTGTTCAAGGTAGGTTGTCCTGCGTATAAAACTTGTTTTTGTTTTGTGATTGTAAGTATAAAGTATAGTTTCTATTTTACTCAGGTCTGTTTCAGTATTTTTCATAGTATTGATTATTCTTATTTTTTCGTTAATGGTCTTATGAAAACGTTCTATATCTGCTACTCCTGTTTTTGTGGTATTTAGCTGTAGTTCTACTCCTTCTGTTTCTAACCATTCTTTTAATGCTAGACTTGAAAATGCACCATCTCTGTCTGCTTTTAATAGCTTCGGTTTTCCCATTTGATTAAATATGCGCATCAGGGCGTTCTTGCATTCTATCCAGTCCTTGGTTTTTATCTGCTCTAGTGTAGCGAATTTTGAATAAGTGTCTATGCAGCTCAAATAGTGTTTGCCTTCGGCTGAATAAATATCTATAACGAATTTGTCTCTACAGAATTCTATACTTGGCGTGAGTTTAAATGGGACTTTAGTATTTCTATGCTCTGACTTTGCTAGATTACAAACTTGACATTCGTTTATAATGTTTTGGATTTGTAGTTGGCTATTTGGAAAAAAGTAGTTTTCACTAAATAATTTCTTAGTCTTCTGGATTCCTGGGTGCAATAACTTTTCATGGGATTGAAGGATTAATTCCTTAAATTCTGCATATGATTTAATGTTTTTTAGTAAAGTTAGGCTTCTAATTACCTTTGTGGTGCTTGGGTTGATAATTTCTTTATGGGCTGCCTGTATTGTTTCAAAATCAGCGTCGCTGTCTATGTATAAAGCGCTGTGGTTGTTTACGAAGTAATCTATCAAATACTGTTTGGCTTTTTTATGAGTGAGTGTTTCGTACGAAATATGAATGATCTTTTTCTTATAATAATTCTCCTGTTTTACTTTTTCTGGTCCCTTAGTGAAAATGACTTGTCTATTTTAATTATTTACCGCTTTTTATGTTAGGGCAATTAAATTCTGGTTGTCTTCTGGGCGCTGTGCTGTGTAGCTTCAGTAAAGAACGCTTCCTCTATAGTAATCCTGGATAGGGCATCTGCTACATGATTTTCCTTGCCTTTGACGTATTTAATATCGAAGTCGTATTCTGCTAGTCTGAATTTCCACCTTGTTAATTTAGCGTTGGGCTCCTTCATCTTGTGCAACCAGCACAACGGTTGGTGATCACTTGCTATTTCAAAATGTCGACCTAGCAAATAGTGTCTAAACGTTTTCGTTGCCCAAACAATAGCTAGTAGTTCTTTTTCAATCGTACTGTAGTTTGTTTCATGGTCGTTAAGTGTTCTGCTAATATAACTAATGGGGTGACCATCTTGAGAAAGTACTGCTCCTAGAGCTACATTACTAGCGTCTGTTGTGAGTACAAATTTTTTCTTGAAGTCTGGTGATCGAAGTATGGGATCGTTAGAAATAAGGAGTTTTAACCTTTTGAATGCCTCAATATATTCCGGGTTTTTACTATCTACTTTTTTGTCCTTTTTAAGACATGTTGTTAGGGGTTTTGCAATCTGTGCGAAATGGGGTATGAACTTTCTATAAAAACCTGTGAGTCCTAAAAATGATTTTATCTCCTTCGGCTTAGTAGGAAGGGGGTAATTTTCTATTGCTCGTAGTTTTTCCGGGTTAGGTCTTATACCTTCTGGAGAAACCATATGTCCTAAGAAATATGTGTCGTGTTTTAAAAACTCGCATTTATCTAATTGGAGTTTTAGATTAGCATTAGATAATGCTTGAAAGACTGCTCTAAGGGATTGAAGATGTTCCTCTAAGGAAGCTGAAAATACAATAATGTCGTCCAAGTATACCATACAGATTTTATTTAATAGTGGACGAAGTACATCGTTCATACATCGTTGGAAGGTAGCTGGGGCATTTTTCAGTCCAAATGGCATACGGGTATACTCGTAATGCCCTGTCTTAGTTGTGAAGGCTGTTTTGGGGATAGACTCGGGGTCCATTTCTATTTGGTGAAACCCTTTGATTAAGTCAATTGTAGTAAAATAGTTGCATCCTCCTAACTTGCTTAAGATTTCTTCCATATTTGGTATTGGGTATTTGTCTGCTATTGTTATTTCATTGAGGTTACGGTAGTCTGTCGCTATTCTGTATTTCTTCTGTCAGGAGGTGTCTGTTTTCTTGGGTACTACTACAATGGGGCTACAATAAGGGGAATTGCTTTCTCGGATTATTCCCTGATCTAACATTTCGTTTATTTGGTTTTCTACTTCCGTATCTAGTCCGGGTGCGTATCCGTAAGGCTTTCTGTATACTGGGTCATTATGGGATGTTCTAATAGTGTGTTTTACGTTATTAGTGAATGTGAGCTGGTCTCCCTTCTTATATTGAAGGTCCTGGAATTCTTTTAGGAGAATTATCAATTTTTTTTTTTCTTCGGAATTTAAGTGGTCTAGCCTAAAGGCATTACTCTGTGTATCTTGAATATGTATTTCTTCTGAAGGAAGGAAGGCATCGATCATTTCGTGCACGTGTCCGTATATTGTAACTGTACGGGGTCCGTAATTTACTGATGTAGTTCCCTCGTCAAGTAATTGTCGTCCTAAAATCAAGTCGTATTTAGTTGAAAAAGGATATATCAAAAAATCGTATGGTTTAGGGAAAAGATTATTTTTGGGTAACGTTACTTTCTTTTGTGCAATGAACTGGCCATTACTTGAGTTTATTTTCTCTGCTATCTCTTGGATTGGTAATTTGAAAAAATTTTGAGTGGCCATATTTACTGTTGAGCCTGTGTCTATTAAGCATTTTAAATTGAGTCCTTTGTGTTTAATAATTATGAATTGGCTTGTTCCGAGGCTTGGGGCCGAAAATTCTCAGCCGTTTCAGCTTCTGTTATTAATTCCATAGGAGGTTCAGTTGGCTTTTCTCGTGCCTCTGCCATATCTTGTATGCCAACCGGATGTTGTTATGGGGGGTCGTAAGGCATGTAATAAATCGGGATGTTGTTGGGGGGCGGCCCGTAAGGCATGTAAAGATCGTAAGGATATTGGGGATGATTCCCGTAATGCATGTAAGGATTGAACTGTTGATGAGTTTGGTCTAATTCTTCTTGGTAATGAGCCTCATCAAAACTCATACGTGATTGTCCACTGTCAGACGGTCGTTGTCTCTTTAGTGCTGGTCCACCGGTCGTTATATTTTCTCTTGTATTTAGTGCGTTTGAATAACTAAGTCCAGGTCGGTTCTGGTCAAATGTATGTTGACGATATAATGGTCTAGGTTGAGCTATAACAGATACGTTAGGTTGAGGGTGAAGTTGACGGTATTGGTATTGGGAAAACGGATTAGGGTTAGTTCTGGGTAATTGAGGTGGTATATATGAAATTGGTTGGCGAATTGGTTGATACATGGCGTTGTATGATGGTTGGAATGGTGTTGTATGATTATAGTAGTTAGTTGTTTGTCTGTGAGTTGCATTGTTAGGTGATTTAATGGGATTTGAGACTGGCTTTGTATTGTTCTTGTATGTAGTTGCTATTTCATAAATTCCCTTTTCCTGCAATATATTTATCAATGATCTTAAATTCGGAATTTCGCATTTAATTATTCTTAACTGTATGTGAGTTGGTAATCTTAGAATTAATGTTTCTATACTGGTTCGTATTAGTTGGTTATACAGGTAGTTTCTGCAGTGCCGCTTTCTAAGTCTAACTTATTTGTTAATATCTGCCGTCTACGTTCGGCTTCTTCTAAAAATTCACGAACGTTACCTCGGAATTGGGTATTCCGGAAGTCCTCCAATAGTAGATGATTTGGTCTCTGGGGTTTGTAGTTTAGGATCAGATGAGTCCTGAGTTCCGTCCAGGTGGTGAGGTTCGTAACTCCTAGTGTGCGGATTATCTCTCCCGCGATGTTGCGCTCAATGTGTCCGAAGATGGTGAGCTTCTGCCGTTCGTCGGTCGTTTGATATAGTGCCAGGATGAAATCGATGCGGCTGATGAACGTATACAGGGTCTGTAGGTCCCCGTTGAAGTGTTCGACTCCATTTATTTGTCGTTCAACTTGAATCATGTTCGAGTCGGACAGCATTATTGGGCTTGGTGCTGCTACTGCCATTTTATTTTTTTTATTAGAGTACAAAATTGTTGGTTTCTTATTTTTTTTCTTTTTTTTATTGTTTTTAAATGTTTATAGTTGCTGATGTTTCGTGAGTAGCGGTTATTTCATAATTTTATTATTGTTATTTTTATTTTTGTATTGTATAGTTTTAGTTTATTTTTAATTTATTAATTAATTTATTTAAACTTTATACCTCCCTTTTTTATTTTCTTCATTTAAATTTTATTCACTCTTATTGATTTTTCACTTATGTTACGTTTGAAGTCTATTACTCTCCTCTCTTGAAAACACTTTAAGATTTATTTCTTTTGTTATTTTCCGTTGAGCTTAGATAGAGTTTATTTAGATATATATTTTCTTTGAGTGTATATAGTTTTGTTTTATATGCACTTATTTAATAGTTCGTATTAAAGATTTTTTCTTTTTTAACTGATTGATTTGGGTTTACTTCCTTATGTTTTGTTTCACTTAGATTTTAATTTTTCACTTATTTGGTAATTCCTTAATATATTTAGTTTTAGGTTCTTTTATTTTTATTTTTTTATTTCCCAGCAATTCACTTGTTCGGAGTAACCAAAAAAAATTTCTGGATTTATAGCTGGAAGTTCACTGTTCTTTAAACAGATGTGTCTCACTGTTCTTTTAAGTGTAGGCGTATTAATGGCCAACACTTCACTTTCAAAGTAACACTACGTAAGTTCTTTGGCGGATAACACAGATTACAGGAATTAAAAATTTTATATTTTCGCATCAAGCAATCTTTGAGTTATCCTACCGACTGCGCCAGTTAAATAGTTTTTATTGAGCCGAACAAATGATCCGTATTTAAACTAAGATCAACGCTGAAAGTTAAATAGTTTTTATTTTTCAAGCCGAACAAATGATCCGTATTTAAACTAGGATCGTTTATTAATTATCGGTTTAAGACTTATTGAACTTTACAGCATAACTTTCAACTTAAGACTAACTTCGAATGTGAGTGAGATTGAGGAGGGGCCTATATGGGTTACAGAAATAAAGAATAGGAACAACGGAATATCTCCCAAGGTTGTGAAGTGGACTACGTGACGATCGACACGTAGATAACGCAGAAAATAGCTTTAAACGGTGATCAGCAACTGATAAAATCATATTATGTTAGTTTAATCTTGGGAGACGTTCTTGGATGTTTACGTTGAGAAGAGACTCAGAGAGAGCAGACGAAACTGCTGTTTAACTGTTTATCGTAATGAGTTGGCGTGAATACGTCACAATATATAAATTATGAAATGGTAGATTCCCGCGATGTCCAGAGGTTCCTCTCTCACGGTTGCAGCGGTGGTAGGACGTCTATCCTTGGAGTCTTCTACTGAAGATTAGGTTGGAGGGCTTGACTTCGCCCCCTTTGGTTTATTGACTAGCCTTGTGGCGTAGCAATCTTTGAAATTAAAACAATTGATTTTGACGGCTTTAGCCGGAGCACGGTCTGATTTATTGTAGTGCAAAACTGAGACTGAAGAGTTTACAAAATGTGGAGCTAAGTTTACCCTAACAGCAATGCATCGCGCCATCGAGACGAGTCGGCAAGCCGACTCAGCATTTCTTGCAGCGTGAGGCAACCAGCCTTCCGTTGCCGGGCGTTCTTTGCGCAGAGCGCTGAACTCCATTCTGGCGCGTCAGCATTCTATATGGAGAGCTACTTAGTTGCTATGGGTTATGTTATGCGTTGTTAACTACTCCCCCCTCAAGTTTATGACCGTCCTCGGTCATGTTGAAAGTGTCGATGGTACGCTGTATCTCCATGGAGGCTCGTCTTCTCCTTAATGCCAGATAAAGTGCGAAAGAGCCAATTAAGCCGATGTTTAGGACCACACCAGCCACGAACCAGAGTTTAGGCGGACCTTCAGATTCCACGTCATCCTTGAAGCTTTGGATGGAGAGCAGGTTCTCGTTGTTCATCCTGTGTAGCAGAGGGATGCTGAGCACGGGGTCGTGCCCGACGATGTTAAGCAATGGGAAGCGCGCAATGCCTGGCTGCTTGCTTAATGTTTTCCGTAGGTTCACGAACTCGGAGCCATTGATGGTCGCCGATCTCTCGAAGGTCACCAGGTGGGTTCCCTCGACCAGTACTTCTGGGCTGCCATCGGTGCTGACGCGAGCTGAAGCTTCGTTGATAATCACAACGCCGTCATCTACGGGAGTTACTTCCTGCAAGTGGCTGGGTTGAGTGTGGCATTGGGCTGCGTTCCCTGCGTGGAGTGAGCGCGCACAAGTTTCGCGCCGAGACCGCTCGCAGAACGTGAAGTGTGTAGTGTCAGTGCATCCTGTCAGCGCAAAGGTGTCATGTTCGCATTCGGCCAGCGTATCCTCGTCGAGGCGTAAGATGATGTGTTGGTGGGATACAGGGTAAACGGCGACTTTCTTGCAACTGAACTTGACTCTGGGATAGGCAATTAAAATATGAATACTGTTTTCGGACTGGAGGACTCTAATCTTGGAGGCTTCTATTAAGCTGATGATAGGGGTGTCTTGTTCTACAAGAGACTTCAAGTCGGTATGGTCAAGAATCGTGGGATTTACAATGTTTGATTTGGCCAAAGTAATAGTGAGAATTAAATTTTGAATTTCAGTAGACAGCATCCTATTTCTTGCCAATAACGCTTCATACAAGTGTGGAGTGTCAACCAAGTGTCAACATGGTGTCAGTTAATTTGTTAATCTGCTTCTGGGTTTCGGAATTTATGGTTATCTGCCGGGAATTAGACTTAACTAGTTTCGCCTCAGTAATCTTTATTTTTAGAAGGTCCGTGGCATCGGGAGTGCCAGCCACTACCTTTAAAGCTGTACCTAGGAAATCTAGACTCCTGGCAATCCTATGATGGACCTTAAGGACGGACATCAAAGTTCTAAGGTGGTCCGTATCGACCTCTAGTAGCTTACGCATATGCGATTGGGGAAAGGACTCGGATAATTTTGCTGTCTCGTCTATCATGACAGCGAATTCGGACAAGTTGCTTGAATGTTTTAAGAGGTCACGCTGTTCAAAAACCAGCACGTTACCATCTACGACAGGGATGTAGTTGGCATGCGAAAAGTCGGTGATCCGTGCATTCGTTAATGCCAGTGTAATGAGCGTCGTGATGGTAAACCTGGAATTTAGATATAGGGTGAGACTGTAGTGCTCGGGCTTTCTTAAAGTAACCTACTAACTAACTGCAAGGGGGTGCGTACTTAAGGTTGTCCTTGTGGACCACGCTCCCCTTAATAAGAACAGACGTTCCCAGGTCTGCTTGCACTTTTTGTTCCGTGCATAGTGGGGTTAGCTTATTTCCTAACCTCTTGTTGTTCTTTACGAACACGTGTTCCCCTACCTCAAACACACGGTTTTGCCGGGAAGGGTTGCATCTTCCGATGCTATCTTGCTGAGCCTTTGCTAATCTTGCCTTGATTTCCAGGCAGCGCTCGTGGGCCCCTGAGTGAAGAACCTCAATTGGTCTCTCACGAGTAACTGAGTGCACGGTTCTGTTGTATTCCACCATGGCTCTCAGGATTAGCTCTACAGTGTCATTTGTCTTTTTGTCCAACTTCAGGCATCTGGCTATTTCTGCCAAGGTGCTGTGGAATCGTTCAACTTGGCCATTGGACACGCTGTGCAGAGGAGGCGCGTTCACAATGTCGATGCCGTAGTTGTTTTTGAGCATTGACGTGATTGTCTCTGAGTTGAAAGCGGGTTGTTGTCGCAATAGATTGTTTTGATGGTGGGAAAAAAGGTTAACAATCTGCAATAGGGGGCCAGTGATGTCCACTATTGTCCTAGATGCGATCGGTTGCACTACTGCAAACTTAGAGAATTTGTCAATGCACGTCAAGAACAGCTTCCTGTCTGTTGAAAATATGTCAATGTGCACCATTTCGCCAGCATGACTGGGTATGGGCGTTTCCCCAAGCTCTTGCTTTTTCGGGTGCCTGTCGTACTTTGCTTGGGCACATACCCTGCAATTAGCAACCACCTCCTTTGTCATGCTGCCCATTTTTGGAAAATAGTAGTCTCGAAGGACTTGTTTGACATTTTCCTGCGCGGCTCTGTGTGCACGGTTTTGCTCTGCAGTGACAATTTCGTACTGTTCGTTCTTATCAGTTATATCCGACACGACATTCTTGCAGTGACGGAATTGAGTGGCTGGGAAGTGGGTGATGAGGTCGTGTTGGAAGCTTGCCAGTGTAGGCAAGTCGCAATGGATAGCATTCACGACGTCAGGGTTAACAACTTCTTTGAGAGTTTTTAACAGGTCACCCTTGTCAGCGAAACTGATCAAGTGCCGAGTTTTGCTTCGGAACAGCACCAGGCTTCGCTTAAGCGGGAAACGTGCTGCTTCCAGAACGATCTGGTTCCTAAAGCAATTTAAGGGATTGTCTGTTGTTTCGACCGTGTAGGTCAGGGACAGCTCACTGTGAATAGTCGCAGCGTCTGACTGGGGTTCGTCTTGTAAGGCGTTAAGATTTTGCCTGGACAGTGCATCTGCCACGAAATTTTCCTTGCCAGGTATGTAGAAAATCTTGGCATTGTATTGGTCTATGTAGGATTTCCATCTCTTAATCTTAGCGTTCGTGTTTTTGTCGGCAACAGCGAACGTGAGAGGCTGGTGGTCGGTGAATATGTTGATTTCCCTAGAGCCGTACAGAAAGTTTTGAAGCTTACCTAAGGCCCAAACAATGGCTAGCAATTCCCTCTCGTTTGTGGCATAATTTTGCTCAGCCTGTCTCAGGGTGCGGGAAATCATGGTGATCGGCCTACCTTCTTGCGAAAGGACCGCACCGATGCCACTTGCTGACGCATCTGTGGTGAGGTCAAAGGGCTTTTGGAAGTCGGGGTATTTGAGTATAACATCCTCTGATGCCAAAATGTTACGAAGCCTTTGAAATGCGTTGCGTTGAGTTTCGTTAAACTCCACACAAATCTTCTTAGACATATGCCTACTCACCGAGCCGTTTTCCCCTTTCAGTATGTCAGTTATCGGGCGAGCTATGGCTGCGAAGTCTTTGATGAAGACTCTGTAGTAACTGGCCAAACCAAGGAATGATCTAATGAATGACCGTAGACACTTTTGGGTTCAGGGTATTCCTGAATGGCTCTTACTTTTTCTGGGTCGGACTTAGTCCCGTCCTTGCTTACTATGAAGCCGAGGTACTCAACACTGTCTTTGAAGAATCTTGTCTTTTCCTGGCTCACCCTCATGTTCGCCTCGATCAAGCATTTCAGCACAGTGTCGATGTGGCGGACATGGTCGGACTCGTTTTCTGAGAAAATTATGACATCATCCACATAGACGTAACATATTTTCCCGATTTGCTCTCTCAGTACATCGTCTAGGGCTCTTTGAAAAATGCTGCTTGCATTTCTCAATCCGAACGGCAGACGGCAAAACTCGTATTTGCCGCCATTCACCGAGAACGATGTCTTCTCGCGGTCGTGTTCCGCGAGGTAAATTTGATGATACCCTGACTTCAGGTCAAGGGTAGTGAAGAACTTTGCCTTGCCCAGATTCGCTAAAATCATGGGAATGCTAGGCATCGGGTACCGGTCAGGAATAGTTCGCTCATTTAGCTTCCTAAAGTCAATGACCAACCTCTTGTTTTGGTTCCCGAAGGCGTCGGTCCCCTTTTTGTCAACAACCCAGGTCGGGCTGTTATAGGGAGACCTTGAGGGCCTGATGATGCCGTCTTTCAGCAGTTGTTTGACCTCGTTGTTCACAAAGTCGGAAACACCCATAAGATTTGGGTACGCTCTTGAGTACACCGGTTCATTATCAATTGTCCGAATTGTGGCAGTGACAGCGGTGTTAAAAGGAAGAGCTTCATTTGTCGTGGAGAAGGCTTTCTTCCTCCTTATTATTGTGTCCTTGAACTCCTTTTTAACGGAGTCAGGTACAACAATGTCGTTTACATCAGTGAAATTAACACTGGGGCAGCTGAAATAGTGAAGCTTTTCAGTGATGCCCTGGTACTCTAGGGAGTCCTCTGCAAGGTTGAGCTTTACCCCGGCCTGTGTTAACAGGTCCAAGCCTATGATAGCGTCGAACGCATTGAGAGAATCTAAAAGGAAAAATGGGGAGGTGTGCTTGAAGACTTTCATCAAACATTTGTGTTTGATTTCGGTGGAGCCGTGTATTGAGCTCACCGAGAAAGGGCTGGCGACCGGCATCACATTTTTTAGCTCCTTTACGGGCCTAATGTAGTTTTTTGCCGCGCCGGTGTCGATTAGCATTTTTAAAGTTCTCCCAGCCAGCCGTCGTTCAATGAACGGCAACCGGGAGCGTCCCCTAAAAAATTTAACGAGTCGACACTGCGGGCGTACTCATTTTCGCTGTCGATTTCCTCGACTCCAGTCCTTGCTGCCTTCTCATACTCCTCTTGGGTCTCTTTTTGCTTAGGGGCCTTTTGGACAACGTTATTAAGCCGTTGTCGTCCTTGTCCTGTCAAGCGTTCTGAGGGATTTCTCCACTTAAACGCGTTCGGTACATTAGGGTGATTCTGATTATGTTCAGCGCGCTGCCTGGACCTGGAGGATGGGTCGACCTCCATAGGCTGGGGCGCTTGCGCCTGAGTGTCATTGTTGGTTTTCTGTCGTTTCAAGAAGTGGGGGTTTCTTTCCTGACCCTGTTCTTGTTTATTTAATTTGCCCTGCAAACGGCTCTTGCCGTCTGCCGCCGAAGGCGCTCGCTCCTCTACGGCCTTGGCGTAGGAGTTAGCAAACATGCTTCTCTCTATGCTTGCCTCTGCTTCTCTAGCTAAAGCCAGTGCAGATGGCAAGTCTTTGGGTTGCGCCGGGAAGACCACAGCTCTAAGGGACTTTTTGGGCCCTGAAATAAAAGCATGCAGGGCGTCGGCTCTGACCTCAGCATTAAGCAGGTCAGCACCCTCTTGATCATGCGTCATTACGATTTTGTTTGTGACAAGCGTTAGCTTCTTCTCAACTTCATCGTAGTATTGCATTAATGGTAGGTCTCCTTGCCTAACCATTTCCAATCCTTGCCTCAACAGGCGTAAGGATGTTTTGTCTGAGTACGTGCAGTCTAATCTGGCCAAAATGGCATCGAAGTTCAATACCGTATTATGGGATACGAGCAGAGCCCCGGCTGCGCCACGGATTTTGTTCCTTAATATGGCAACAGCCTGATAATGTGCACTGCTGCCATTGTATGGTTTAAACAGCTCGTAGGCGTATATGGCCGATTGTCTCCAGGCCACATACTCGTCTTGGGTACCGGAGAACTCTGGTACCGATTTTATTATGTCAAGGGGAATTTCGCACCTAATCTCGGGGTTGACAGAGACTTTTTCATATGTTATGATTTGCGGTGCTTCCACCTGCAAACTCTGTACCCGCTCAGCTAGGGAATTTAGTTGAACTTGGAAGTGGGATTGCTGTTGCGACAATGCCTGTCTGACGGCATTGTCGATAAGGGCTTGAATCTGACTGGGGTCCATGGTATTATGTACCGGTGCCCTATCCAATGTCTGACCTAATGCTTGGCCTACTTGCTCCTCGTCCCAGCTATCCTCGCTTTCGTATTCGACCTTAATACTTCTATAGTTATGTGCCCAATTCATTGATTGTAGGTTGGCACATCACAAATATATTGTTGCCGAGCCCAATTGATCGGTTAAGTGGAGTGGCAAGAAAAGGTATGCAGTAAAATTATACCAAAGTATGCTATAATTATTTATTTGTTGAAAGTATGCAATAAAACTTCGATACTCGGAATGCAATCGTTTTTATTAGCAGGGGTGTACACCCCAACAGCCTAGCAAGGAAGCTAGGAACTGCAGCTGTGGTCAATGCTGACCCTCGGACTAGAGTCAAAAGAAGACTCAAGCGACACCACCCTCATGACCTCCCTGACCTGGTTTTGACCTAGAAAGTCTTAGTTTTAAAAATTTATTAGAATAATCAAATAAATAGTAATTATTATGTTATATCAACTATTATAATTCTCCCTATCATTTTTAGGATTAAAAATCTGTTAGTCTTAAGTAACCAAGACATATTGTAAAATAAAATAATTTAAGCAGATCAAATTAAGTTGCCGCATGGGTAACAGTGCGTTGATCAAATAATAAAAACATCATCGTTCAAATACTGAAAAAAAAAAAAAAAAAAAAAAAAAAAGGCCACTTAATAGTTGTGCTTGTGTAAATCAGTTTCAGAAGCATTGCATATTTTCGGCAGAGCAAATTCTTGTTGCATACCTTATAGAAAAATAATCGCTGAGCTGGTCACACTGAGCGGTTGTTTATAGTTTTTGTCTGTGGTGTCGCTTGAGTCTTCTTTTGACTCTAGTCCGAGGGTCAGCATTGACCACAGCTGCAGTTCCTAGCTTCCTTGCTAGGCTGTTGGGGTGTACATTAAGCCTTTCCATATATTTTTGGGCGATGTTCTGGAGCTTGTCTCCTATTTTGGGCACCTTGAGGTCGCGTTCGATGTCTCTTGTTCTCAAATACCAAGGAGCCACCGAAATTCTTCTTAAGGTCTTCGCCTGTAAGATCCGGATCTTATTAAGGTGACTCTTCGCAGCAATGCCGTATACCTGCAGGCCGTAGAACAGGCAGGGGGCCAATATGGACTTGTATATATTGACCTTGCAGCCAAGCGACAGTTTGTTGCGTGGTGCAATGAGCCAAGACATCCGAGCAACCTTGGTCCTGAACGCTTGCTGAATATTTGTGATGTGCCTGCTGAAGGTGAGCTTCCTATCGAGGGTAATACCAAGGTATTTATAAGCCTGATGGTGTCTGATCAGTCTCCCATTCAGACTGACACCCGGACAGCTACCTGTTCGGTTGGAGAACGTCACATTGGCACACTTCTCAGCGTTGATGCGCACATTCCAGTTCTCAGCCCATTGCTGGAATGCATCCAGGTATTCCTGTAGACCAGAAGTGGCAGCCAGGATACTTTTACTTTTCGTGAGCACAGCAGTATCGTCAGCGTAGGTGGCTATGAGCACATCTTCTTCGTCTACCTCTGTGACTGGTGTGTGAGTAGGCATGTCCGAAGCAAAAACTGAGTATAGGGTTGGGCCAAGAACGCTTCCTTGAGGAACTCCAGCTGCAATTGGCTTGATTGACGATTTGTACCCATCAACAGAGACGTGGAATGTGCGTTCTTCCAGGAAACTTTTAACAACCAAATATAGCTGCGGCGAGAACAGCCTCTTCGCTTTGTACAGGAGCCCAGGGTGCCAGACTCTGTCAAATGCCTGTTGAATATCAAGAAAGGCACCTACTGCATACTCCGTGTTTTCCATAGCTTCCAGAGCAAAGTTCACTACTCTATGTAGTTGTTCAGGAGTACCGTGCTGCAACCGGAAGCCAAACTGAAATTTGGGAATCGCTTTGGTAACATCCTTGCAAGTGAGCAGCCTGTTTAGGATCAGCCTCTCCATAATTTTACCCAGAGATGGGAGTAAGCTGATGGGCCTGTACGAGTCAACGTCTGTCGGTGTTTTTCCAGTCTTATGGATCATAATTTCGCCGATTTCCAAGCTTTCGGAAAGTAGCCAACATCAAGAACGCTGTTGAATATTAAGGCAAGGAACTGCAATGCTTGATCTGGGAGAAGTCTAATGGTTCTATTATCAAGAAGATCTTCTCCAGGAGCTTTCTTAAGTGGCAGCTTGGCTATTAAATTCTTCACTTCTTCCAGTGTGACAGCACTCGGAGGCAGGCTCATTTGAAAGGGCGATTCCAAATATTCTTCAACCTGACGACAGAGACTTTCCGGTGCATAGTTATAGGGTGTAAAACGTTGCTCAAGGTTGTTAGCGAACACTTCAGTTTTTTCCAAGCTAGTGCGACACCAGCCACCAGACGGATTTTTGATTGCTGATTTTGGGGTGGGCTGAGCTTTGAACCGTTTCGTGATACGCCACAGTGAGTAATTTGTGCTCGCGTCAGTACCCAAGTTATCCAAGAAGGTATCTATTTGGGCCTGCTTTCTTCGAGCAAGGGCCTTATGCAGGCAGTTGGCCAGTCTACTGTGGATCTGTTGCATGCGGGGATCACTTGTTCTAGCATATTCTTTTCGAACTCTTCGTTTTAGCCTGAGCAGTGCCAATATTCTGGGAGGAAGTTGAAGTGGTCTGGAGGCCTCTACTTCATGCCGATTTCTCGGTGCAGCAAGCTGAGCAGCCTCACTTAGTTTGCTCATGAAAAGGCTTGTGGCATTATCAATGTCCACCGCCTCCAGAATTTGCATATTTACCTCACTCAGCTGTTCAAGATGAGTTTTGAATATGTTTATGTCAGCATTATGGGCAAGTAGTCGTACGCGTTGTGGTTTCTTTAACGGCGTAGCGTGCAATTCAGCCAGAATAGGAAGATGGTCCGACGAGAGTTCTTGGAGAGTTTGTACATTTAGCCTGCCCATACCGTACCCACAGGTTATAAAAAAATCAAGGGCTGATGGTGTTAACAAAGGGTTGTAAGAGTAGAAAGTGGGTGGGCGTGATACATAAGATACCCTGGGAGATAGATGCGCTGACCAACTCGCATGTGTGTTTCCGTGGTAAGCATTACGTCTATATCGTGCTCGCTGAGGAATATCCGAAGCTCCTCAGAGCCCCTTGTTAATCCGCGAGCGTTCCACAATCCGATTTTTAAGGTTGGTTGGGTCATTTAGGAATACGTGTAATTAGAACCTGAACCAGTTCTCTGAAAGCTTTATTAGCCTCTACAGTTTCTTGTATAAGCTTAAATAGTTGGTCTATTCTCGTATTGATGGCCCGAATGGAGTTGTCTAACGCCATAAATTTATTGTTAAGGCTATTGTCCGACGTTGGTATAACTTCAGCCTGCACAGTAGCACGAGCCCTAGATTGAGTCGTGTTGCGTCGAGCAATATCAGCATAAGAGATGTTGGTTCTTAATGCCTCAGCTGGTATGTAACCGCTTGAAGAACGTTGTGGAGGTTTGAGTGTGGCAATATTATTAGTCATCGGTAGCCTGGACCTTGGTTTTAGCTTCTTGGCTTTCTCTGCTCTGACAGGGCAGCTTTTGTCTGTCGAGACATGATCACCACCACAATTTATACACAGACATACGTCACTTATGCACAAAGCGGACCCGGTCATATGGGGACCACTACATTTACCACAAATAGGATCCTGGGCGCAATAGTTCTTAGAGTGTCCAAAAATTTGGCATCTTTGACATTGTAGCAGTTCTTTTCTACGTGTAGCGCGCTCAACAGTGACTCTGTATCTGCCAAGTCGAGTTATCTTAAGAGACTCTTTAACATTCGGGCCTTGTTTAAGATTAATATAAAACAAATTTTGTCTAGTTTTGAAGTTTTTGTAGCTTCATTATCATCTTCGTTTACCTGAATGTTCTTCCAGTCAGACTTTCTGGGGCAATAGATATTAAGGACCTCATAGCCGTGATCACTAAATGCTTGTTCTATCTGCGAACTAGGAACATTAGCATGAATTCCTTTAAGCACTACTCTGTAGGGTTTTTCTTCTTTAAGTTGGTGATGCCAGAATTGACAATTTAACTTATTTAGTTCTTTTACAGCGGTGCGGAAAGCGTCAGAGTTGGCTGTATAGATTCTGGATACACCAAATCTAGAGGTGCGGATGTAGTAGTTTGAGGAGCCAATATTCAGATTAAGAGCCCGTTCCAAGGTGACCGGATCACTTACACTTGGTACGCATATGGCTGGGGGCTTGCTATATTTAGCGGATTGTCCATCACCATCTCGGGCAGCAGAGTCTTCAATGTCAGAATCAGCATCCGACACGTCTTGCTCCATATTCTCCGCTTCAGCAGACAAAAGCGCGAAGCGATTGTTATTTAATGCTGCTGCAGTGGAGGTAGAGGCCTCCTCATTGAGTGGCCTGCCTTTTAGTTTTACGGCTTGGAGAAGGGGTGAGGATAGATAATGGGGGCTGAGACACGCCTTTTCGTTTCCTGTTGACAGTACGACCATGTGCTTGAAAGGGGCATTTCGCTTTAGATGGCTTATTGGGCAGTGATGACAGAGGTGTCGGCGGTCCATTGTCATAAGGCGTAGTTGGGCAAATGCTAGTGGTCACGGTTGTGCAATCGGTGTATGTAGGAATACAGATCATGTTGGCATGTACGTTAGAAATAGTGCAGGTAACACTTGCATTGGTGTTGCTGCTGATTGTCACCATTAAGCTGGAGACCGTAGATTGAGTTGGCATACCTTCCAGGTTAGGGGAGACATCTGCACAGCTGGCGCGGAGTTGGAGCGTAATTCTCCTGGCTCAACACCTGCTACTTTCCTCATTTCCTCAAATTTATCGCACCCATTGCTAGGTCGCGATTGAGCAAATGAATTCTCCATTATATCAATTGTCTTTATACTTATGCCGTATAATGCAATTGATATTTACTAAACACGATAAGATTTACCGGTTTACTTGTAAGGTAAATTGTAACAACCTCCCGCTTGCGCAGCGCGCAGGGCGAGGGGCAAAAACAACACAGCTTAGAACTTGCCTTGTGCAGCTGCCACGTGGTGAGGGGCCCAATGGCAGAGAATGCAAATTTTTCGCACCTTATCCACCGTTCTTTGTTGATGTCCACATGCCGACTCTGCAAGGCAGAGTCCAAATTTTAGAATGAGTGCTGTTTTGCACAGCTACGAATGTAGGTTTGCGAATTAAATTTAAAGTGAAATTCACAGACAAAAACTATAAACAACCGCTCAG